>NW_027263107.1:0-164058 GCF_902827115.2 Pseudochaenichthys georgianus
CTCACTCAGAGAGAGCTCAGACCCTCACTCAGAGAGAGCTCAGACCCTCACTCATAGAGAGCTCAGACCCTCACTCAGAGAGAGCTCAGACCCTCACTCATAGAGAGCTCAGACCCTCACTCAGAGAGAGCTCAGACCCTCACTCATAGAGAGCTCAGACCCTCACTCAGAGAGAGCTCAGACCCTCACTCATATAGAGGTCAGACCCTCACTCAGAGAGAGCTCAGACCCTCACTCATAGAGAGCTCAGACCCTCACTCATAGAGAGCTCAGACCCTCACTCAGAGAGAGCTCAGACCCTCACTCAGAGAGAGCTCAGACCCTCACTCAGAGAGAGCTCAGACCCTCACTCATATAGAGGTCAGACCCTCACTCAGAGAGAGCTCAGACCCTCACTCAGAGAGAGCTCAGACCCTCACTCATAGAGAGCTCAGACCCTCACTCAGAGAGAGCTCAGACCCTCACTCATAGAGAGCTCAGACCCTCACTCAGAGAGAGCTCAGACCCTCACTCAGAGAGAGCTCAGACCCTCACTCATAGAGAGCTCAGACCCTCACTCAGAGAGAGCTCAGACCCTCACTCATATAGAGGTCAGACCCTCACTCAGAGAGAGCTCAGACCCTCACTCATAGAGAGCTCAGACCCTCACTCATAGAGAGCTCAGACCCTCACTCAGAGAGAGCTCAGACCCTCACTCAGAGAGAGCTCAGACCCTCACTCAGAGAGAGCTCAGACCCTCACTCATATAGAGGTCAGACCCTCACTCAGAGAGAGCTCAGACCCTCACTCAGAGAGAGCTCAGACCCTCACTCATAGAGAGCTCAGACCCTCACTCATAGAGAGCTCAGACCCTCACTCAGAGAGAGCTCAGACCCTCACTCAGAGAGAGCTCAGACCCTCACTCAGAGAGAGCTCAGACCCTCACTCATAGAGAGCTCAGACCCTCACTCAGAGAGAGCTCAGACCCTCACTCATATAGAGGTCAGACCCTCACTCAGAGAGAGCTCAGACCCTCACTCATAGAGAGCTCAGACCCTCACTCAGAGAGAGCTCAGACCCTCACTCAGAGAGAGCTCAGACCCTCACTCATATAGAGGTCAGACCCTCACTCAGAGAGAGCTCAGACCCTCACTCAGAGAGAGCTCAGACCCTCACTCATATAGAGGTCAGACCCTCACTCAGAGAGAGCTCAGACCCTCACTCAGAGAGAGCTCAGACCCTCACTCATAGAGAGCTCAGACCCTCACTCAGAGAGAGCTCAGACCCTCACTCAGAGAGAGCTCAGACCCTCACTCATAGAGAGCTCAGACCCTCACTCAGAGAGAGCTCAGACCCTCACTCAGAGAGAGCTCAGACCCTCACTCATATAGAGGTCAGACCCTCACTCAGAGAGAGCTCAGACCCTCACTCAGAGAGAGCTCAGACCCTCACTCATAGAGAGCTCAGACCCTCACTCAGAGAGAGCTCAGACCCTCACTCATAGAGAGCTCAGACCCTCACTCAGAGAGAGCTCAGACCCTCACTCATATAGAGCTCAGACCCTCACTCAGAGAGAGCTCAGACCCTCACTCAGAGAGAGCTCAGACCCTCACTCATAGAGAGCTCAGACCCTCACTCAGAGAGAGCTCAGACCCTCACTCATATAGAGGTCAGACCCTCACTCAGAGAGAGCTCAGACCCTCACTCATAGAGAGCTCAGACCCTCACTCAGAGAGAGCTCAGACCCTCACTCAGAGAGAGCTCAGACCCTCACTCATAGAGAGCTCAGACCCTCACTCAGAGAGAGCTCAGACCCTCACTCATATAGAGGTCAGACCCTCACTCAGAGAGAGCTCAGACCCTCACTCAGAGAGAGCTCAGACCCTCACTCATAGAGAGCTCAGACCCTCACTCAGAGAGAGCTCAGACCCTCACTCAGAGAGAGCTCAGACCCTCACTCAGAGAGAGCTCAGACCCTCACTCAGAGAGAGCTCAGACCCTCACTCATATAGAGCTCAGACCCTCACTCAGAGAGAGCTCAGACCCTCACTCAGAGAGAGCTCAGACCCTCACTCATAGAGAGCTCAGACCCTCACTCAGAGAGAGCTCAGACCCTCACTCATATAGAGGTCAGACCCTCACTCAGAGAGAGCTCAGACCCTCACTCAGAGAGAGCTCAGACCCTCACTCATATAGAGGTCAGACCCTCACTCATATAGAGGTCAGACCCTCACTCAGAGAGAGAGCTCAGACCCTCACTCAGAGAGAGCTCAGACCCTCACTCAGAGAGAGCTCAGACCCTCACTCATATAGAGGTCAGACCCTCACTCAGAGAGAGCTCAGACCCTCACTCATAGAGAGCTCAGACCCTCACTCAGAGAGAGCTCAGACCCTCACTCATATAGAGCTCAGACCCTCACTCAGAGAGAGCTCAGACCCTCACTCATAGAGAGCTCAGACCCTCACTCAGAGAGAGCTCAGACCCTCACTCATAGAGAGCTCAGACCCTCACTCAGAGAGAGCTCAGACCCTCACTCAGAGAGAGCTCAGACCCTCACTCATATAGAGGTCAGACCCTCACTCAGAGAGAGCTCAGACCCTCACTCATAGAGAGGTCAGACCCTCACTCAGAGAGAGCTCAGACCCTCACTCAGAGAGAGCTCAGACCCTCACTCATATAGAGGTCAGACCCTCACTCAGAGAGAGAGCTCAGACCCTCACTCAGAGAGAGCTCAGACCCTCACTCAGAGAGAGCTCAGACCCTCACTCATAGAGAGCTCAGACCCTCACTCAGAGAGAGCTCAGACCCTCACTCATATAGAGGTCAGACCCTCACTCAGAGAGAGCTCAGACCCTCACTCATAGAGAGCTCAGACCCTCACTCAGAGAGAGCTCAGACCCTCACTCAGAGAGAGCTCAGACCCTCACTCATATAGAGCTCAGACCCTCACTCATATAGAGCTCAGACCCTCACTCAGAGAGAGCTCAGACCCTCACTCATATAGAGCTCAGACCCTCACTCATAGAGAGCTCAGACCCTCACTCATATAGAGGTCAGACCCTCACTCAGAGAGAGAGCTCAGACCCTCACTCAGAGAGAGCTCAGACCCTCACTCAGAGAGAGCTCAGACCCTCACTCATAGAGAGCTCAGACCCTCACTCAGAGAGAGCTCAGACCCTCACTCATATAGAGGTCAGACCCTCACTCAGAGAGAGCTCAGACCCTCACTCATAGAGAGCTCAGACCCTCACTCAGAGAGAGCTCAGACCCTCACTCAGAGAGAGCTCAGACCCTCACTCATATAGAGCTCAGACCCTCACTCATATAGAGCTCAGACCCTCACTCAGAGAGAGCTCAGACCCTCACTCATATAGAGCTCAGACCCTCACTCATAGAGAGCTCAGACCCTCACTCATATAGAGGTCAGACCCTCACTCAGAGAGAGCTCAGACCCTCACTCAGAGAGAGCTCAGACCCTCACTCAGAGAGAGCTCAGACCCTCACTCAGAGAGAGCTCAGACCCTAGAGTCATTCATGTTCATCGTCGTGTTCTGTATTTAGATTTCATTCATGCCAGAAAAAGCTGCTTCACAAAGGTCTGCAGAACCACATAAAGCAGACAGGTTCAGTGCTGCTTGGTGATGTTCTTATAGTTGTCTGGGCGTACAGGGCTCCAGACATGTTGTGAGTTGTCTGAGACTTCAGCTGAACATGATTTTGGAGATTTATAACCTCCACAGACACTGCACAGTGCAGCCATCTTTTCTTCTTCTTCGTCTTGACATCACATTATAAACCATAATAAATCAATTGTATAGGTCTAGCCTCCCTATATCTGTGTGTGACATTTTTCTATCCTCGAAAACAATAAACTAATGCTTCTGCAGTCGAGCTGCAGCTTCTAGCCACGGCCTGCTGTTAAAGAAAGGATAGCATTATAAAAACAAAAATAGGGCATGTGGGTGCATTCTCTGTCTCACTGTTACATAAATCCCATGGATGCATGGGAGTAAGTTAGCTTCATATCTCAATCAGTGGTTAAGTGAATAATAAAGTTTCTATCGGGTCACTGTCAGCCGTTAGGGGAGGGGGCGGGGTTTGGAGGAACGGAGAGGAGACGGTGATCGCGGAAGCTTTCCTCCTGCCTTCACAAACTGTACACACGTATTTATGAACTGAAAATAGCGAGAGGACTTTCATACTCTGCAATCCAAGACTTGATTGAATCCACCAAAAACCTGACATGACGATAACGAGTGTTTTTCAAAAACACAAATCCCTCCCTGTGTCTCTGAGCCGCAGCGACGCGGCCCGATTCAGAGCGGGTCATTCTGCCGTTGGTCCTGGTGCTGCTGGAGAAAGCAGACTGCTCCGTGTGTGGTGTCGCTGTGCCGCTGTCACGTCTGTTCCTTGATCTCTGCGTCACCGACACATTTTATATTTGTGTGCCAGAAACAATTCTAAAATAAAAACACTTTATTGTCCGGCCGCGGCCGAAAAATCAAGAAGCAACGTTACTACGCTATAATCGATAATCGAGCGGCGAGCTACTGAAAAGCTGCCCGCGAGCTACCGGTAGCTCGCGATCGACGTGTTGGAGACCCCTGGTTTAGAACCATGCAACACCTGTCTATGATACTGAAGTTATAGTATAGTTGTGTTATGGAAGGCTGACAGGCAGGTGGGCCATCCAAGGCTAAACGGATTGGTTGTACTTTTCACGGTATTACGGCTTCTTCTACAGATGACATTGTTTTATGGATTTGTTGTCAAAGCTCTTCAGATATTCATTGCTGTCGGGATGTTCAGAGCATCCATGGAATATAACAACAAGTGTATCTCGAGCCGGTTTCTGAAACTTACCTACCCCACCTTTAAGTTTACGAATATTATTAAGGAATACAAATCCCTCTTTGCGATGTGTGCCAGCCTCCTGAGGCTTTTCCATCACAGTCATTACACTGGAATACATACAATACTGTTGACATGAAGATATGATTTAATGTTCGTTGTTTAGAGTTACTAAGGCTTTCGGTATGAGAGAGAGCACACTGTGGAGATGTCCAGTCTGCCTGTTGTACACACTTTGACCAGCAGGGGGTTGTGTTCAGATGAAGCCTCATGAGATGAACCCTTTAGCGAACCAAGTGGCTGGAAAGCTTCAAAGCTTCATGAGGCTTCATCTCGCCATCACTAGTGGTACCAGACCAGTCCTACCAGCAGCTTCACATGCCTCGTGTAGGGGGAATACACGCCTCGTGTAGGGGGAATACACGCCTATCAGCCAGACAACGATGACCGGAACAAGAACACACTCGTAATAGTCACAGCTGATTTGGGTGAGGTGTCAGCGGGCAGTTAAAGTGCCGCGGGAGAAGCTGAACTACGTACCGCTGCGGCGTTTCCCGAAGGGCCAGCTGACTGAAGAAGGGGGGGGTCGTAAGGCGCCAGCTACAATGACATTACAACCTCTGAATCTCGAAATGTAAAAAGTGAAAAGATGCGTTGGCCGGGAATCGAACCCGGGTCAACTGCTTGGAAGGCAGCTATGCTCACCACTATACCACCAACGCTGAGGGTCTCCCAAGGTTTGGTCGTTCTTCACAATTTTTACACGTATTTTTTCGGGTTATTTTTCTGACACGTTTAACATTTGTTTTGGATATATTTCTGAAACTTTTCCCAAATAACATCTTTCTAGAAAATGTTACACACATTTCAGATATTTAGCAGATCTCTTTCAGACATGTTTGGTTTATCCTGTGGGATTAGTTTTGTTTCATAAACATAAAGCAACACTTTCTCAGAATCAAGCTAAAGTGATGCAGAGTGAAAAGAAAGAGAAAGAAAAGAGTTTAAGAGCATTTTTTTTTAATTTAAATAATAAAACTATAAGTTGCAACAAATCATTTGTGTAATCATGTAAACTACAAGTCTTCTTTCTTTGTTCTAAACTCTTTGTGTCTGCAGTTCTCTTCTTTCTCGATGACCAGACTTTTGCTCTCGGTCCATTCGACACGTTATTCAAGACCGACAGCCTGTGTGTTGTTGGCCAAACGCTGCCACTGAATACCCCCTCAATGATCAAGCCCCGCCCCCAGAATGCACCCACTCAATGATCAAGCCCCGCCCCCAGAATGCACCCACTCAATGATCAAGCCCCGCCCCCAGAATGCACCCACTCAATGATCAAGCCCCGCCCCCAGAATGCACCCACTCAATGATCAAGCCCCGCCCCCAGAATGCACCCCCTCAATGACCAAGCCCCGCCCACAGAATGCACCCCCTCAATGATCAAGCCCCGCCCCCAGAATGCACACGTTCAAATGAGATCACTTAGAAACCGGAGCTTGAACACTTCGTCGTGCTCAACAATGGAGGCCTCTTCTGGAGAGAGAGTGAGAGGTAAATGCAATATACTGCATGTTGCCTTCAGGGCCATTCAGTAACTATGAGTTACTTAGTGTTCAAGTCATCTTCCCTCTCAGTCATTGAGTCTGATACGGTTCTGAGTATTGAGAATAAAGCTGTGTTCATTCATAGTCCATATTTACAGCGTGCTACAAAGAAAATGCCTAAAACTTGAACGTCTCGTTTATGAATCAGCTGATGGACAGAGTTCAGTTCCTCCATGGAAGCCTCACACACACACTCCTGTTCAGAGCGTCTGGTGGTTATGCATGTCTTTCTGCTCTGCTCAGCTGTCAGCATGACGTTGTTCTATGGCGTCACACAGCTGGACACTGGGTGTGCCGACACAGTACAAACCGGAAGTCAGTGAAGTAAAGTTATGCACAGAGCTTGCATACTTGTATTGATCTCTATAAACGCATCTCTGCATGCGAATGCAGGGATGAACGTATCCTCGTCAGCACGGGGCAAGGGTCGTCAGACTTCTGGGTCTTTTACAGCATTGCCATTATATCCTCCTGTCTTTTATTTTGAAATATGTTCTTTAACTTCCGGTCCACCGGACTGCTTTTCTTCATTCTTCAAAACGGAACATTGAATGAAGTTGTTATCACAAACCAAAACCGGACCTTTTTTTAATTAGGTCTTCTCGTTATCCGTCTTTGGATTCAGACGAGATGAGTAACAGATGCGTCGCTTCCGGGCAAACATAACGGCTCCGCCCACTTTTGGGTGAAAACAAAGCGGTCAGTTGAACGGCGGTCAATACAGATTCTGAAGTTTTTGCCAATCCGATCAGAAATGTAAGAAAACCGAAGATTGTTGGATCTCCAAAGAGCCCGACTCCAAAGAGCCCGACTCCAATGGCCAGACGGGCACACCGCTGCAGTAAGCGGTTACAGGAGTCCTGGAGTCAAACGTAATACTTTCTAAGACCTGTTTTCAGACCCTTCCCAGACGTTTTAAGACCTCATCGCCACTTGGAATTTTAACCGGTTACCTTGGCGACACACTTCACCTCAGTATTGATCCTTGATTGGTCCTTCCTCCTTATCTTCCAACCATTTGGACGCAGACTTGCATTTCCTCATAACGATGTTGCTTAGCAACCGGCGTAAACGGAGCTCCGCGCTATCGAGCAGTGAGCGCGCGACGTCCTGCTCAGATGACGTCCAGTCCAACGGGATGCCATCACTAAACTACAGAATCATATATGGTTAAATATAGCAGTAGATGAGAGTAACATCTACGTGACTTTACGGCCCCGCCCACGTTTGGGGGAAACAACGCTGTCATTTGAGGCGATTGAGCCTGAAGCCTCAGAGCTCTTCTTTTCCCATTCCCAAACCGCCCCCTACCCCTCCGTTTGCGCGTTCACGCGGAGGGTCCGCCACATTGAGGGCTGTTCCAAAGCAACGAGTGTGGAGCGGTGTGGGGGGGGAGTGGAGCGGTGTGGAGGGGGAGTGGAGCGGTGTGGGGGGGGAGTGGAGCGGTGTGGGGGGGGAGTGGAGCGGTGTGGGGAGTGGAGCGGTGTGGGGAGTGGAGCGGTGTGGGGGGGGAGTGGAGCGGTGGTGGGGGGGGAGTGGAGCGGTGTGGGGAGTGGAGCGGTGTGGAGGGGGAGTGGAGCGGTGTGGGGTGTGGAGCGGTGTGGGGAGTGGAGCGGTGTGGGGGGGGAGTGGAGCGGTGTGGGGAGTGGAGCGGTGTGGAGGGGGAGTGGAGCGGTGTGGGGAGTGGAGCGGTGTGGGGGGGGAGTGGAGCGGTGTGGGGAGTGGAGCGGTGTGGGGGGGGGAGTGGAGCGGTGTGGGGGGGGAGTGGAGCGGTGTGGGGGGGGAGTGGAGCCGCTAGCTGCCGCCTCGTTAATATCAAATCCATCATAATAACAATCCAGCACCATGCTGTCATGAGCGCACGGTGCTGTTACGTGAACGCAGATTGACGTGCTTGATGTGAACGAGCATTTTGGTTAAAGCTGCGCATGCGCTATGAGCGCACATACGGGTACTTCCAGGCATGCTGGGTAATCTGTGACGCTTCGCTCTCTCAAAGGTTGGGCCATTTTATCATCATGCGAATGAGCAGCTCTCATAGGAACGAACGAGGCCCCGCCTCCCACGCTGTGAGGCCCCGCCTCCCACGCTGTGTCCAATGAGGCCCCGCCTCCCACGCTGTGAGGCCCCGCCTCCCACGCTGTGTCCAAGAACGAGGCCCCGCCTCCCACGCTGTGTCCAATGAGGCCCCGCCTCCCACGCTGTGTCCAATGAGGCCCCGCCTCCCACGCTGTGTCCACTGAGGCCCCGCCTCCCACGCTGTGTCCAATGAGGCCCCGCCTCCCACGCTGTGAGGCCCCGCCTCCCACGCTGTGTCCAATGAGGCCCCGCCTCCCACGCTGTGTCCGCTGAGGCCCCGCCTCCCACGCTGTGTCCAATGAGGGAGCGCAAAGAGAGCAACAGGCTGATCTTTGAGAAAGAAGCAACAAGAACTGCAAACAAGCTGTTGAAACAAAGACTCATAGTTTCACGATCACAAATCATTTGTTGCAACTTAGTTTTATTTGTGAAACGTATTTTATTTTTACTTAGCTCAGTTTTTTTCTCTCTTAAACTCAAAGTGTTGCTTCATCTTTATGAAACTAAACTAATCCCACAGTCCCCCTCACTAGCGTGTGCTCCTGTGTGTGTGTGCTCCTGTGTGTGTGTGTGTGTGCTCCTGTGTGTGTGTGCTCCTGTGTGTGTGTGTGTGTGCTCCTGTGTGTGTGTGCTCCTGTGTGTGTGTGTGTGTGCTCCTGTGTGTGTGTGTGTGTGCTCCTCTGTGTGTGTGTGTGTGTGCTCCTGTGTGTGTGCTCCTGTGTGTGTGTGCTCCTGTGTGTGTGCTCCTGTGTGTGTGTGCTCCTGTGTGTGTGTGTGTGTGTGTGTGTGTGAAGCTTTGCTCCGGAGGCCGGGGAGGAATCACAACGAGTCACTAAAGAACAGATCGGACAGCGGGTGAAAAAAGACAACATAACGTTTATTGAGACTCCTGTGTGACGTCATCAGATCACATGACCCGGACCGACTGGGCTACAACAACAACAACAACAACAACAACAACAATAAAAAGGCGGGGCTTGTTGGGTCAGTACTGGAAGCTCCTCTTGGTCTGAATGTCGTCCAGAATCTGCTGCAGCTCCTCGTCCTCGAACCGGCCCTCCAGACTGGAGACACAGGAGAGGGTCAGGGTGTGTGTGAGTGTGTGTGTGTGAGAGTGTGTCTGTGTGTGTGTGTGAGTATCTGTGTGTGTGTGTGTGTGTGTGTATATCTGTGTGTGTGTGTGTATCTGTATCTGTGTGTGTCTGTGTTGTGTCTCTGTGTGTGTGTGTCTGTGTGTGAGAGTGTGTCTGTGTGTGTGTCTGTGTGTGTGAGAGTGTGTCTGTGTGTGTGAGAGTGTGTCTGTGTGTATCTGTATGTGTCTGTGTGTGTCTCTGTGTGTGTGAGTATCTGTGTGTGTGTGTCTGTATCTGTGTGTGTGTGTCTGTGTGTGAGAGTGTGTCTGTGTGTGTGTCTGTGTTGTGTCTCTGTGTGTGTGTGTCTGTGTGTGTGTGTGTGTGTGTGTGTGTGTGTCTGTGTTGTGTCTCTGTGTGTGTGTGTCTGTGTGTGTGTGTGTGTGTGTGTGTCTCACCTGGGGATCAGGGCCTTCCCCTCCTCTGCAGCTTCAGGGCAGAGATTAGCTAAACTGGCCAACTCGAACTTGTGCAGCTTCTTCTGCAGCAGGAGGCTGGAACAGAGACGCATGACATCATTACATACAACACAACTTCCACACACACAGCGCTCTGCTGACCCCCCCCTCAGCAGCCCCTCAGCAGCTGACCCCCCCCTCAGCAGCCCCTCAGCAGCTGACCCCCCCCCTCAGCAGCCCCTCAGCAGCTGACCCCCCCCTCAGCAGCTGACCCCCCCCCTCAGCAGCTGACCCCCCCCTCAGCAGCTGACCCCCCCCTCAGCAGCCCCTCAGCAGCTGACCCCCCCCCTCAGCAGCTGACCCCCCCCCTCAGCAGCTGACCCCCCCCCTCAGCAGCCCCTCAGCAGCTGACCTCCCTCTCACCAGCCGCCCCCCCCTCAGCAGCCGCCCCCCCCTCAGCAGCCGCCTCGCCCCTCAGCAGCCCCATAGCAGCCGCCCCCCCCCCTCAGCAGCCGCCCCCCCCTCAGCAGCCCCCCCCCTCAGCAGCCGCCCCGCCCTCAGCAGCCGCCCCCCCCCTCAGCAGCCCCATAGCAGCCGCCCCCCCCCTCAGCAGCCGCCCCCCCCCTCAGCAGCCGCCTCGCCCCTCAGCAGCCCCATAGCAGCCGCCCCCCCCCTCAGCAGCCGCCCCCCCCTCAGCAGCCGCCCCCCCCCTCAGCAGCCGCCCCGCCCCTCAGCAGCCCCATAGCAGCCGCCCCCCCCCCTCAGCAGCCGCCCCCCCCTCAGCAGCCCCCCCCCTCAGCAGCCCCCGCACTCAGCAGCCGGCCCGCACTCAGCAGCCGGCCCGCACTCAGCAGCCGCCCCGCACTCAGCAGCCGCCCCGCACCTCAGCAGCCCCATAGCAGCCGCCCCCCCCTCAGCAGCCCCCCCCCTCAGCAGCCCCCCCCCTCAGCAGCCCCCCCCCTCAGCAGCCGCCCCCCCCCCTCAGCAGCGTCGTAGGACCGGAAACCCAGAGTTAAGCTGAAGTTAGCCGCTAAGAGAACATCCGGCTTCGTAGTACAGGCCTCTGAACACAGCAGTGATGGTCTCTGTGTGTGTGTGTGTGTGTGTGTGTGTGTGTGTGTGTGTGTGTGTGTGTGTGTGTGTGTGTGTGTGTGTGTGTGTGTGTGTTAGGGATCGGCCGATATGGATTTTTCAAGGCCGATACCGATTATTAGTAATCAAGGAGACCGATAACCGATATTTGGAATTGATATACATTTGCGGTAAAATCAGATAATCTTGGTGTCAAAATGTAGAATAACATTTTCTTTGAAATGCCTTTTTATGTTTAATGAACGTTCCAGCATCTGAAAGCTGGTCTCCTCTGAAAGCTGGTCTCCTCTGAAAGCTGGTCTCCTCTGAAAGCTGGTCTCCTCTGAAAGCTGGTCTCCTCTGAAAGCTGGTCTCCTCTGAAAGCTGGTCTCCTCTGAAAGCTGGTCTCCTCTGAAAGCTGGTCTCCTCTGAAAGCTGGTCTCCTCTGAAAGCTGGTCTCCTCTGAAAGCTGGTCTCCTCTCCGAGTAAAGTACATGAAGTAAAAACGACTAACACTTGTTCTGAACTTCTGATGTTTGAGTCTCACTCATTTAGCAGTCCCAGTTCAGCAGGAAGCAGAGTGTGTGTGTCTCTGTGTGTGTGTGTCTCTGTGTGTGTGTCTCTGTGTGTGTGTGTGTGTGTGTGTGTGTGTGTGTCTCTGTGTGTGTGTGTGTTACCTGCGCACGGCGGTGATGGTCTCTCGGTTCTTGAACCGGCTGAATCGAGCCGTGTAGTTCAGCGTCTTCATGAACACTTCAGAGAGCTCCTGCTCGTCCTCCGCGCTCTCGTTCTGCTGCTTCCGGTGTTCCAGCAGCATGTGCACCTCCGAGTTCAGCAGCGTCTCCGAGCTCTCGAACTCTGAGGACACCACCACCACCACCACCACATCATCATCATCATCATCATCATCATCATCATCATCATCAAACACACACTGAGAGCTCCGAGTTCAGCAGCGTCTCCGAGCTCTCGAACTCTGAGGACACCACCACCACCACCATCATCATCATCATCATCATCATCATCATCAAACACACACTGAGAGCTCCGAGTTCAGCAGCGTCTCCGAGCTCTCGAACTCTGAGGACACCACCACCACCACCACATCATCATCATCATCATCATCATCATCATCATCAAACACACACTGAGAGCTCCGAGTTCAGCAGCGTCTCCGAGCTCTCGAACTCTGAGGACACCACCACCACATCATCATCATCATCATCATCATCATCATCATCAAACACACACTGAGAGCTCCGAGTTCAGCAGCGTCTCCGAGCTCTCGAACTCTGAGGCACATCATCATCACCTTCATCATCATCACCACCACATCATCTAACACACACTGAGAGCTCTGAGTTCTAACATATAGTCTGAGGGTGCGTTCACACCGGCCTCTTAGAGTCCGGTTGAATGGAACCCTGGTCGTTTAGCCGCTTGGTTCGTTTGTGTCGGTGTGAACGCAGTCCGCACCGACACATAGGAAGCGCAGTATTTACGAGTCACAAGAACGCGGATATCTTCAAAAATCTTCAGCGAAAGATTCTTTCAAGACATCCGCGGTGTTCAGTGAAAGAGCGAAGCAGGATGAAGAGCTGAACAGTGTAAAGTAAACATTCTCCGTCAGCATAAAAGTTAGAACACCTGTCGTCGGTGAAACGCCCTCCTCTGCAGGACGTCTCGTGGAGAAGCAGAACACCGCCAGCTGGTCAGGAGCCCGACGCGAGGCGGAGGGATCTAGATCGGCATGAAGGTGTTCTTTTCCCCATGATGGCCGCGCTGCTGCACATTATGCCGCTCATCACACGGCCTCATTCCCAACAAAGTAACGACATGACTCCCAATATTAATTTAAATGCTTTTGTGGATTTAGAAAATTATTTTATTGATTTAAAAAATAGTTGTATTTACATTGACATGCATCCGCTAAGAAAAATAGTCCGTTGTTACCGTTTGAACTACGTAGCAACGGCAGGAAACGCTTCCATAGCGCTTTTGAGGAGCTTTCTGATCACAGATTTGAGAACATCGCTGCTTGCTTTAAAGTAGCACACTGCATGATGTCAGACCGTGGAGAGTATCTAGATACCCCGCCCTGATGCCAGAGGAACTGCTCACTGAACACGTGTCGCCGTCTGACCTGAGTCTGGACCGCTGCGTGACCAGGAGGGTTCTGCCCGGCTCTTCTCCGCTGCTTTCGTGTCGCTCTCGTCTCGTCAGTTAGTTTCAGCCAAACTGTAGCAGTCAACAAAGCCATGACAGCGGTCTGTCTGTTCTGGATTAAAAACGTGTCACGTGTTTTGAATTGACCAATCAGAGTATTCAACAAAGCCATGTAATAATGTTTTTTAACGTTGTCTGATTATATAATCATGTCTGCTGATCTCCAGACTAACAGCAGCACGAGAACAACCTGCCCAAAGTGCCGATGCTCCGTGGCGGAGGCTCCGCTAGAAATTGCCGGGATTTGCGTTTGTACCCCCTTAATGTCTGACCAATGGGTGAACAGCATTTCCGAGCACATGACTTGTGTTTAAAGTTTATAGTCCCTTTGAGTTTTGCCGTGTGAGCGCAAACCGGACCTTCTGAGAAACAGACTGTGGTCTGGAGCCAGAGAGCGGCTGGAGGTGTGAGCGCACCCAGACTCTGTTCAAGGTATCGTTGGTGCGTGTGAGTGCAGAGACATGTGTTAGGACTTCACTGCAGTACAAGTACTAATACTACACTGTACTAATACTACACTGCAGTACAAGTACTAATACTACACTGTACTAATACTACACTGCAGTACAAGTACTAATACTACACTGCAGTACAAGTACTAATACTACACTGTACTAATACTTCACTGCAGTACAAGTACTAATACTACACTGTAGGAATACTACACTGCAGTACAAGTACTAATACTACACTGTACTAATACTACACTGCAGTACAAGTACTAATACTACACTGTAGGAATACTACACTGCAGTACAAGTACTAATACTACACTGTAGGAATACTACACTGCAGTACAAGTACTAATACTACACTGTACTAATACTACACTGCAGTACAAGTACTAATACTACACTGTACTAATACTACACTGCAGTACAAGTACTAATACTACACTGTAGGAATACTATACTGCAGTACAAGTACTAATACTACACTGTAGGAATACTACACTGCAGTACAAGTACTAATACTACACTGTACTAATACTACACTGCAGTACAAGTACTAATACTACACTGCAGTACAAGTACTAATACTACACTGTACTAATACTTCACTGCAGTACAAGTACTAATACTACACTGTAGGAATACTACACTGCAGTACAAGTACTAATACTACACTGTACTAATACTACACTGCAGTACAAGTACTAATACTACACTGTAGGAATACTACACTGCAGTACAAGTACTAATACTACACTGTAGGAATACTACACTGCAGTACAAGTACTAATACTACACTGTACTAATACTACACTGCAGTACAAGTACTAATACTACACTGTACTAATACTACACTGCAGTACAAGTACTAATACTACACTGTAGGAATACTATACTGCAGTACAAGTACTAATACTACACTGTAGGAATACTACACTGCAGTACAAGTACTAATACTACACTGTACTAATACTACACTGCAGTACAAGTACTAATACTACACTGTACTAATACTACACTGCAGTACAAGTACTAATACTACACTGTACTAATACTACACTGCAGTACAAGTACTAATACTACACTGTACTAATACTACACTGCAGTACAAGTACTAATACTACACTGTAGGAATACTACACTGCAGTACAAGTACTAATACTACACTGTACTAATACTACACTGCAGTACAAGTACTAATACTACACTGTACTAATACTTCACTGCAGTACAAGTACTAATACTACACTGTACTAATACTACACTGCAGTACAAGTACTAATACTACACTGTAGGAATACTACACTGCGTACAAGTACTAATACTACACTGTAGGAATACTACACTGCAGTACAAGTACTAATACTACACTGTAGGAATACTACACTGCAGTACAAGTACTAATACTACACTGTAGGAATACTACACTGCAGTACAAGTACTAATACTACACTGTAGGAATACTACACTGCAGTACAAGTACTAATACTACACTGTACTAATACTACACTGCAGTACAAGTACTAATACTACACTGTACTAATACTACACTGCAGTACAAGTACTAATACTACACTGTACTAATACTACACTGCAGTACAAGTACTAATACTACACTGTAGGAATACTACACTGCAGTACAAGTACTAATACTACACTCTAGGAATACTACACTGCAGTACAAGTACTAATACTACACTGTACTAATACTTCACTGCAGTACAAGTACTAATACTACACTGTAGGAATACTACACTGTACTAATACTTCACTGCAGTACAAGTACTAATACTACACTGTACTAATACTACACTGCAGTACAAGTACTAATACTACACTGTACTAATACTACACTGTACTAATACTTCACTGCAGTACAAGTACTAATACTACACTGTACTAATACTACACTGCAGTACAAGTACTAATACTACACTGTACTAATACTACACTGCAGTACAAGTACTAATACTACACTGTACTAATACTACACTGCAGTACAAGTACTAATACTACACTGTACTAATACTACACTGCAGTACAAGTACTAATACTACACTGTAGGAATACTACACTGCAGTACAAGTACTAATACTACACTCTAGGAATACTACACTGCAGTACAAGTACTAATACTACACTGTACTAATACTTCACTGCAGTACAAGTACTAATACTACACTGTAGGAATACTACACTGTACTAATACTTCACTGCAGTACAAGTACTAATACTACACTGTACTAATACTACACTGCAGTACAAGTACTAATACTACACTGTACTAATACTACACTGTACTAATACTTCACTGCAGTACAAGTACTAATACTACACTGTACTAATACTACACTGCAGTACAAGTACTAATACTACACTGTACTAATACTTCACTGCAGTACAAGTACTAATACTACACTGTACTAATACTACACTGCAGTACAAGTACTAATACTACACTGTACTAATACTACACAGTAGGAATACTACACTGCAGTACAAGTACTAATACTACACTGTAGGAATACTACACAGTAGGAATACTACACTGCAGTACAAGTACTAATACTACCCAGTAGGAATACTACACTGCAGTACAAGTACTAATACTACACTGTACTAATACTACACTGCAGTACAAGTACTAATACTACACTGTAGGAATACTACACTGCAGTACAAGTACTAATACTACACTGTAGGAATACTACACTGCAGTACAAGTACTAATACTACCCAGTAGGAATACTACACTGCAGTACAAGTACTAATACTACACTGTACTAATACTACACTGCAGTACAAGTACTAATACTACACTGTACTAATACTACACTGCAGTACAAGTACTAATACTACCCAGTAGGAATACTACACTGCAGTACAAGTACTAATACTACACTGTAGGAATACTACACAGTAGGAATACTACACTGCAGTACAAGTACTAATACTACACTGTACTAATACTACACTGCAGTACAAGTACTAATACTACACTGTAGGAATACTACACAGTAGGAATACTACACTGCAGTACAAGTACTAATACTACCCAGTAGGAATACTACACTGCAGTACAAGTACTAATACTACACAGTGGGAATACTACACAGTGGGAATACTACACAGTAGGAATACTACACAGTGGGAATACTACACAGTGGGAATACTACACAGTAGGAATACTACACAGTAGGAATACTACACAGTGGGAATACTACACAGTGGGAATACTACACAGTAGGAATACTACACAGTGGGAATACTACACAGTGGGAATACTACACAGTGGGAATACTACACAGTAGGAATACTACACAGTGGGAATACTACACAGTAGGAATACTACACAGTAGGAATACTACACAGTGGGAATACTACACAGTAGGAATACTACACAGTGGGAATACTACACAGTAGGAATACTACACAGTGGGAATACTACACAGTGGGAATACTACACAGCAGGAATATCCCGAATGAAACGCAGAACGCTTCAACCCGTGCTCACATGAAGATGTTTGCGTTAGTGAGCACACCTTTAGCTGGTATTATATATACATTAATATGATTATAAAGATGAACACACCTTTGGGAAACAGCAGCTGTGACGCGTCTTCTTCAACATCTCCAACACTAGTGTTAGTGGAGCAGGCTCCAGCCGCCATCACAACAACAAACAAACAACAATAACAACAACAACACGTGCTAAGGGCTAGCGCTGCTCCCGCATCAGAGCTTCGCAGAGCTAGATAAGAGCTAAGCTAACAGCTAACAGCGGACTGAGGTCTGAAGACAGGGGGTCTTGGGGTCTGTGGATCTATATGCAGGTGAATACGAGGTAAAGACACATCTGATCTGATTCTCGGCGCCTTTTAGCCTCACAAACACAACACGATCACTTCCGCTGGTGACACAAATCACTTCCGGTCCGTAGTTTCCTTCTCCTTCAAAATAAGAGCTCGGTGCTGATATAATATTTGCATCGCTATTTGTGAGCATTGGGGTGAGAGTTTCATGTGTTGTGAGCATGCGCAGTCTGTCGCGAAGTTGTGAAAGAGTGTGGTTGCCAGTAGAGGTTTCTCAATACTCAAATTTTCCCCTCCTCGACTCCTATCCTCGACTCCTCTTTTAAAGAGTGAGCCTCATCCCAATACCCCTCCTCGACTCCTCTTTTCCCCTCCTCCGGGACTTGACCCGGAAATCGATCAAGACACGCCATTTTGATGCACACGGAGGAGTCGAGGAGGAGTGAGGGAGGAGGGATGAAGGAGGAGGGGTGAAGGAGGAGGGGTGTGGGAAGAAGAGAACCCAATAAAAAGAGTTGCTAAAGGCTGTATTTTCTTTCTGTATTTACACCATACCGGCCAGGGGTGATAGAAGGGGACACCTGGTGGCTGAAGCACGTTATTGCATTTTATTATTTTATTATTCAGCTCAGTGAAGACTGAGAGACTTTATTTGATCATTTCAGTGAAAACTAACGTTCATATTTCTCTCTTTGTTATAATACTGATGAACGTTCAGAACAAAGCACTTTGTAACTCACCACCTACGCTTTAAAAAGCTTAATAAGCACCGTAACTTTCATGATATCATTTCTCCGTCATAATCGGTTGTTTCCGTGAACGGCCGACTGTTGAGTGACGGCAAATGCTGCGGCTGCAATGCATTGTGGGGCAGCATTTTCGCTTCTCCTTTCGGTTAGGGAGGTCCAGTGGTTCCTAAGCTAAAGGAGGCTATCAAGGAAGCTTGAAACCTCCTTTCCTATCGTCTAGAGCAGGGGTTCCTAAAGAGAAACACTGAAATCTAGCTAACTTCAGCCAGAGCAGTATAATAGAAGAGTTACGACAACGGAAGTCCAAACACGGTTATCGTCACGTGGTTCCTGGAGACGAGGATCGTCCCCGGAGGTTCATGGCGGGCGAGTGAATGCATTGAAAACAGGAGATAGAACTACGATGTGTGGTAATCATTAGTGAATAAAGCTTTTGATTTGCAATATTTATACAACAAGTCGATGTGTGTTTGTATTTACATCAATATGTTTTTAAAACATAAAATAGAATGTGCTAATATTAAGTGATAATATCAGGATTAGTGTGAACAGCTAGTGTAACATGTCACTAACAGCGCCTTGTTAAAGAGCCTGTTCTGTTATTTATAGCTTTGAATTCTTTCAACCCAATATTATCTTCTTCAACCTGTATGGAGTCAGGAGCTCCACTTCTAATGTTGTGATACAGTTAGAGGGAGGGGATCTAAAGTAACGCTTTAACATTCAGATTGGATTCATTTCCACCATTTTCTTAAATCCATGGTAGTTTCAGTAATCCCCATGGTAACAGAGGACACAAGCTATCTACATGACTAATGTCGTCTTTATGGCTTTCAGAAAGGACAGGAGACCGACAGGTGGCTATCAAAGGACGAGCAGCAGCAGCAGCAGCATGATGATGATGATGATGATGATGATGATGATGATGTTAAATGTGTTGTTTTAGGAACATCCATTGCAAATACATGGAGTTCAATAAACATTGAATATCATGCAGTTTGTCGGTGCCTTTTCCTCCGTGTTGTCCTGGTTTGCTGTGCTGCCTCCTAGTCGCCACCATGGTGTGCTGTGCTGCCTCCTAGTCTCCACCATGGTTTGCTGTGCTGCCTCCTAGTCTCCACCATGGTGTGCTGCCTCCTAGTCTCCCACCATGGTTTGCTGTGCTGCCTCCTAGTCGCCACCATGGTGTGCTGCCTCCTAGTCTCCACCATGGTGTGCTGTGCTGCCTCCTAGTCGCCACCATGGTGTGCTGTGCTGCCTCCTAGTCGCCACCATGGTGTGCTGCCTCCTAGTCTCCACCATGGTGTGCTGTGCTGCCTCCTAGTCGCCACCATGGTGTGCTGTGCTGCCCTGTCAGTCCATGCTTGTTTGGTTGCTGCCTCCTAGTCTCCACCATGGTTTGCTGCCTCCTAGTCTCCACCATGGTTTGCTGTGCTGCCTCCTAGTCGCCACCATGGTGTGCTGTGCTGCCTCCTAGTCTCCACCATGGTTTGCTGTGCTGCCTCCTAGTCTCCACCATGGGTTGCTGCCTCCTAGTCTCCACCATGGTTGCTGTGCTGCCTCCTAGTCGCCACCATGGTGTGCTGTGCTGCCTCCTAGTCTCCACCATGGTGTGCTGTGCTGCCTCCTAGTCGCCACCATGGTGTGCTGCCTCCTAGTCTCCACCATGGTGTGCTGTGCTGCCTCCTAGTCGCCACCATGGTGTGCTGTGCTGCCTCCTAGTCTCCACCATGGTTTGCTGTGCTGCCTCCTAGTCTCCACCATGGTGTGCTGCCTCCTAGTCTCCACCATGGTTTGCTGTGCTGCCTCCTAGTCGCCACCATGGTGTGCTGTGCTGCCTCCTAGTCTCCCCCATGGTTTGCTGTGCTGCCTCCTAGTCGCCACCATGGTGTGCTGCCTCCTCCGTCCCACCATGGTGTGCTGTGCTGCCTCCTAGTCGCCACCATGGTTTGCTGTGCTGCCTCCTAGTCTCCACCATGGTGTGCTGTGCTGCCTCCTAGTCTCCACCATGCTGTGCTGCCTCCTAGTCGCCACCATGCTGTGCTGCCTCCTAGTCGCCACCATGCTGTGCTGCCTCCTTGTGCCACCATGGTTTGCTGTGCTGCCTCCTAGTCGCCACCATGGTTTGCTGTGCTGCCTCCTAGTCGCACCATGGTGTGCTGCCTCCTAGTCTCCACCATGGTGTGCTGTGCTGCCGCCCTCAGCAGCCCCATAGCAGCCGCCCCCCCCCTCAGCATCCCCCCCCCTCAGCAGCCCCCCCCTCAGCAGGCCCCCCCCCTCAGCAGCCGCCCCCCCCCTCAGCAGCGTCGTAGGACCGGAAACCCAGAGTTAAAGGCTGCAGTTAGCCGCTAAGAGAACATCCGGCTTCGTAGTACAGGCCTCTGAAACACAGCAGTGATGGTCTCTGTGTGTGTGTGTGTGTGTGGTGTGTGTGTGTGTGTGTGTGTGTGTGTGTGTGTGTGTGTTGTGTGTGTGTGTTAGGGATCGGCCGATATGGATTTTTCAAGGCCGATACCGATTATTAGTAATCAAGGAGACCGATAACTCGATATTTGGAATTGATATACATTTGCGGTAAAATCAGATAATCTTGGTGTCAAAATGTAGAATAACCTTTCTCTTTGAAATGCCTTTTATGTTTAATGAACGTTCCAGCATCTGAAAGCTGGTCTCCTCTCTGAAGCGTGTCTCCTCTGAAAGCTGGTCTCCTCTGAAAGCTGGTCTCCTCTGAAAGCTGGTCTCCTCTGAAAGCTGTATCCTGAAAGCTGGTCTCCTCTGAAAGCTGGTCTCCTCTGAATAAGCTGGTCTCCTCTGAAAGCTGGTCTCCTCTCCGAGTAAAGTACATGAAGTAAAAACGACTAACACTTGTTCTGAACTTCTGATGTTTGAGTCTCACTCATTTAGCAGTCCCAGTTCAGCAGGAAGCAGAGTGTGTGTGTCTCTGTGTGTGGTGTCTCTGTGTGTGTGTCTCTGTGTGTGGTGTGTGTGTGTGTGTGTGTGTGTCTCTGTGTGTGTGTGTGTACCTGCGCACGGCGGTGATGGTCTCTCGGTTCTTGAACCGGCTGAATCGAGCCGTGTAGTTCAGCGTCTTCATGAACCACTTCAGAGAGCTCCTGCTCGTCCTCCGCGCTCTCGTTCTGCTGCTTCCGGTGTTCCAGCAGCATGTGCACCTCCGAGTTCAGCAGCGTCTCCGAGCTCTCGAACTCTGAGGACACACCACCACCACCACCACATCATCATCATCATCATCATCATCATCAAACACACACTGAGAGCTCCGGTTCAGCAGCGTCTCCGAGCTCTCGAACTCTGAGGACACCACCACCACCACCATCATCATCATCATCATCATCATCATCATCAAACACACACTGAGAGCTCCGAGTTCAGCAGCGTCTCCGAGCTCTCGAACTCTGAGGACACCACCACCACCACCACATCATCATCATCATCTCATCATCATCATCATCATCAAACACACACTGAGAGCTCCGAGTTCAGCAGCGTCTCCGAGCTCTCGAACTCTGAGGACACCACCACACATCATCATCATCATCATCATCATCATCATCAAACACACACTGAGAGCTCCGAGTTCAGCAGCGTCTCCGAGCTCTCGAACTCTGAGGCACATCATCATCACCTTCATCATCATCACCACCACATCATCTAACACACACTGAGAGCTCTGAGTTCTAACATATAGTCTGAGGGTGCGTTCACACCGGCCTCTTAGAGTCCGGTTGAATGGAACCCTGGTCGTTTAGCCGCTTGGTTCGTTTGTGTCGGTGTGAACGCAGTCCGCACCGACACATAGGAAGCGCAGTATTTACGAGTCACAAGAACGCGGATATCTTCAAAAATCTTCAGCGAAAGATTCTTTCAAGATATCCGCGGTGTTCAGTGAAAGAGCGAAGCAGGATGAAGAGCTGAACAGTGTAAAGTAAACATTCTCCGTCAGCATAAAAGTTAGAACACCTGTCGTCGGTGAAACGCCCTCCTCTGCAGGACGTCTCGTGGAGAAGCAGAACACCGCCAGCTGGTCAGGAGCCCGACGCGAGGCGGAGGGATCTAGATCGGCATGAAGGTGTTCTTTTCCCCATGATGGCCGCGCTGCTGCACATTATCCCGCTCATCACACGGCCACATTCTCAACAAAGTAACGACATGACTCCCGATATTAATTTAAATGCTTTTGTGGATTTAGAAAAAGTATTGTATTGATGTAAATGTACATGCATCCGCTAAGAGAAATAGTCCGTTGTCACCGTTTGAACTACGTAGCAACGGCAGGAAACGCTTCCATAGCGCTTTTGAGGAGCTTTCTGATCACAGATTTGAGAACATCGCTGCTTGCTTTAAAGTAGCACACTGCATGATGTCAGACCGTGGAGAGCATCTGGATACCCCGCCCTGATGCCAGAGGAACTGCTCACTGAACACGTGTCGCCGTCTGACCTGAGTCTGGACCGCTGCGTGACCAGGAGGGTTCTGCCCGGCTCTTCTCCGCTGCTTTCGTGTCGCTCTCGTCTCGTCAGTTAGTTTCAGCCAAACTGTAGCAGTCAACAAAGCCATGACAGCGGTCTGTCTGTTCTGGATTAAAAACGTGTCACGTGTTTTGAATTGACCAATCAGAGTATTCAACAAAGCCATGTAATAATGTTTTTTAACGTTGTCTGATTATATAATCATGTCTGCTGATCTCCAGACTAACAGCAGCACGAGAACAACCTGCCCAAAGTGCCGATGCTCCGTGGCGGAGGCTCCGCTAGAAATTGCCGGGATTTGCGTTTGTACCCCCTTAATGTCTGACCAATGGGTGAACAGCATTTCCGAGCACATGACTTGTGTTTAAAGTTTATAGTCCCTTTGAGTTTTGCCGTGTGAGCGCAAACCGGACCTTCTGAGAAACAGACTGTGGTCTGGAGCCAGAGAGCGGCTGGAGGTGTGAGCGCACCCAGACTCTGTTCAAGGTATCGTTGGTGCGTGTGAGTGCAGAGACATGTGTTAGGACTTCACTGCAGTACAAGTACTAATACTACACTGTACTAATACTACACTGCAGTACAAGTACTAATACTACACTGTACTAATACTACACTGCAGTACAAGTACTAATACTACACTGCAGTACAAGTACTAATACTACACTGTACTAATACTTCACTGCAGTACAAGTACTAATACTACACTGTAGGAATACTACACTGCAGTACAAGTACTAATACTACACTGTACTAATACTACACTGCAGTACAAGTACTAATACTACACTGTAGGAATACTACACTGCAGTACAAGTACTAATACTACACTGTAGGAATACTACACTGCAGTACAAGTACTAATACTACACTGTACTAATACTACACTGCAGTACAAGTACTAATACTACACTGTACTAATACTACACTGCAGTACAAGTACTAATACTACACTGTAGGAATACTATACTGCAGTACAAGTACTAATACTACACTGTAGGAATACTACACTGCAGTACAAGTACTAATACTACACTGTACTAATACTACACTGCAGTACAAGTACTAATACTACACTGCAGTACAAGTACTAATACTACACTGTACTAATACTTCACTGCAGTACAAGTACTAATACTACACTGTAGGAATACTACACTGCAGTACAAGTACTAATACTACACTGTACTAATACTACACTGCAGTACAAGTACTAATACTACACTGTAGGAATACTACACTGCAGTACAAGTACTAATACTACACTGTAGGAATACTACACTGCAGTACAAGTACTAATACTACACTGTACTAATACTACACTGCAGTACAAGTACTAATACTACACTGTACTAATACTACACTGCAGTACAAGTACTAATACTACACTGTAGGAATACTATACTGCAGTACAAGTACTAATACTACACTGTAGGAATACTACACTGCAGTACAAGTACTAATACTACACTGTACTAATACTACACTGCAGTACAAGTACTAATACTACACTGTAGTAATACTACACTGCAGTACAAGTACTAATACTACACTGTACTAATACTACACTGCAGTACAAGTACTAATACTACACTGTACTAATACTACACTGCAGTACAAGTACTAATACTACACTGTAGGAATACTACACTGCAGTACAAGTACTAATACTACACTGTACTAATACTACACTGCAGTACAAGTACTAATACTACACTGTACTAATACTACACTGCAGTACAAGTACTAATACTACACTGTACTAATACTACACTGCAGTACAAGTACTAATACTACACTGTAGGAATACTACACTGCAGTACAAGTACTAATACTACACTGTAGGAATACTACACTGCAGTACAAGTACTAATACTACACTGTAGGAATACTACACTGCAGTACAAGTACTAATACTACACTGTAGGAATACTACACTGCAGTACAAGTACTAATACTACACTGTAGGAATACTACACTGCAGTACAAGTACTAATACTACACTGTACTAATACTACACTGCAGTACAAGTACTAATACTACACTGTACTAATACTACACTGCAGTACAAGTACTAATACTACACTGTACTAATACTACACTGCAGTACAAGTACTAATACTACACTGTAGGAATACTACACTGCAGTACAAGTACTAATACTACACTCTAGGAATACTACACTGCAGTACAAGTACTAATACTACACTGTACTAATACTTCACTGCAGTACAAGTACTAATACTACACTGTAGGAATACTACACTGTACTAATACTTCACTGCAGTACAAGTACTAATACTACACTGTACTAATACTACACTGCAGTACAAGTACTAATACTACACTGTACTAATACTACACTGTACTAATACTTCACTGCAGTACAAGTACTAATACTACACTGTACTAATACTACACTGCAGTACAAGTACTAATACTACACTGTACTAATACTACACTGCAGTACAAGTACTAATACTACACTGTACTAATACTACACTGCAGTACAAGTACTAATACTACACTGTACTAATACTACACTGCAGTACAAGTACTAATACTACACTGTAGGAATACTACACTGCAGTACAAGTACTAATACTACACTCTAGGAATACTACACTGCAGTACAAGTACTAATACTACACTGTACTAATACTTCACTGCAGTACAAGTACTAATACTACACTGTAGGAATACTACACTGTACTAATACTTCACTGCAGTACAAGTACTAATACTACACTGTACTAATACTACACTGCAGTACAAGTACTAATACTACACTGTACTAATACTACACTGTACTAATACTTCACTGCAGTACAAGTACTAATACTACACTGTACTAATACTACACTGCAGTACAAGTACTAATACTACACTGTACTAATACTTCACTGCAGTACAAGTACTAATACTACACTGTACTAATACTACACTGCAGTACAAGTACTAATACTACACTGTACTAATACTACACAGTAGGAATACTACACTGCAGTACAAGTACTAATACTACACTGTAGGAATACTACACAGTAGGAATACTACACTGCAGTACAAGTACTAATACTACCCAGTAGGAATACTACACTGCAGTACAAGTACTAATACTACACTGTACTAATACTACACTGCAGTACAAGTACTAATACTACACTGTAGGAATACTACACTGCAGTACAAGTACTAATACTACACTGTAGGAATACTACACTGCAGTACAAGTACTAATACTACCCAGTAGGAATACTACACTGCAGTACAAGTACTAATACTACACTGTACTAATACTACACTGCAGTACAAGTACTAATACTACACTGTACTAATACTACACTGCAGTACAAGTACTAATACTACCCAGTAGGAATACTACACTGCAGTACAAGTACTAATACTACACTGTAGGAATACTACACAGTAGGAATACTACACTGCAGTACAAGTACTAATACTACACTGTACTAATACTACACTGCAGTACAAGTACTAATACTACACTGTAGGAATACTACACAGTAGGAATACTACACTGCAGTACAAGTACTAATACTACCCAGTAGGAATACTACACTGCAGTACAAGTACTAATACTACACAGTGGGAATACTACACAGTGGGAATACTACACAGTAGGAATACTACACAGTGGGAATACTACACAGTGGGAATACTACACAGTAGGAATACTACACAGTAGGAATACTACACAGTGGGAATACTACACAGTGGGAATACTACACAGTAGGAATACTACACAGTGGGAATACTACACAGTGGGAATACTACACAGTGGGAATACTACACAGTAGGAATACTACACAGTGGGAATACTACACAGTAGGAATACTACACAGTAGGAATACTACACAGTGGGAATACTACACAGTAGGAATACTACACAGTGGGAATACTACACAGTAGGAATACTACACAGTGGGAATACTACACAGTGGGAATACTACACAGCAGGAATATCCCGAATGAAACGCAGAACGCTTCAACCCGTGCTCACATGAAGATGTTTGCGTTAGTGAGCACACCTTTAGCTGGTATTAATATATACATTAATATGATTATAAAGATGAACACACCTTTGGGAAACAGCAGCTGTGACGCGTCTTCTTCAACATCTCCAACACTAGTGTTAGTGGAGCAGGCTCCAGCCGCCATCACAACAACAAACAAACAACAAATAAACAACAACAACACGTGCTAAGGGCTAGCGCTGCTCCCGCATCAGAGCTTCGCAGAGCTAGATAAGAGCTAAGCTAACAGCTAACAGCGGACTGAGGTCTGAAGACAGGGGTCTTGGGGTCTGTGGATCTATATGCAGGTGAATACGAGGTAAAGACACATCTGATCTGATTCTCGGCGCCTTTTAGCCTCACAAACACAACACGATCACTTCCGCTGGTGACACAAATCACTTCCGGTCCGTAGTTTCCTTCTCCTTCAAAATAAGAGCTCGGTGCTGATATAATATTTGCATCGCTATTGTGAGCATTGGGGTGAGAGTTCATGTGTTGTGAGCATGCGCAGTCTGTCGCGAAGTTGTGAAAAGAGTGTGGTTGCCAGTAGAGGTTTCTCAATACTCAAATTTCCCCTCCTCGACTCCTATCCTCGACTCCTCTTTTAAAGAGTTGAGCCTCATCCCAATACCCCTCCTCGACTCCTCTTTTCCCCTCCTCCGGGACTTGACCCGGAAATCGATCAAGACACGCCATTTTGATGCACACGGAGGAGTCGAGGAGGAGTGAGGGAGGAGGGATGAAGGAGGAGGGGTGAAGGAGGAGGGGTGTGGGAAGAAGAGAACCCAATAAAAAGAGTTGCTAAAGGCTGTATTTTCTTTCTGTATTTACACCATACCGGCCAGGGGTGATAGAAGGGGACACCTGGTGGCTGAAGCACGTTATTGCATTTTATTATTTTATTATTCAGCTCAGTGAAGACTGAGAGACTTTATTTGATCATTTCAGTGAAAACTAACGTTCATATTTCTCTCTTTGTTATAATACTGATGAACGTTCAGAACAAAGCACTTTGTAACTCACCACCTACGCTTTAAAAAGCTTAATAAGCACCGTAACTTTCATGATATCATTTCTCCGTCATAATCGGTTGTTTCCGTGAACGGCCGACTGTTGAGTGACGGCAAATGCTGCGGCTGCAATGCATTGTGGGGCAGCATTTTCGCTTCTCCTTTCGGTTAGGGAGGTCCAGTGGTTCCTAAGCTAAAGGAGGCTATCAAGGAAGCTTGAAACCTCCTTTCCTATCGTCTAGAGCAGGGGTTCCTAAAGAGAAACACTGAAATCTAGCTAACTTCAGCCAGAGCAGTATAATAGAAGAGTTACGACAACGGAAGTCCAAACACGGTTATCGTCACGTGGTTCCTGGAGACGAGGATCGTCCCCGGAGTTCATGGCGGGCGATGTGAATGCATTGAAAACAGGAGATAGAACTACGATGTGTGGTAATCATTAGTGAATAAAGCTTTTGATTTGCAATATTTATACAACAAGTCGATGTGTGTTTGTATTTACATCAATATGTTTTAAAACATAAAATAGAATGTGCTAATATTAAGTGATAATATCAGGATTAGTGTGAACAGCTAGTGTACATGTCACTAACAGCGCCTTGTTAAAGAGCCTGTTCTGTTTATTTATAGCTTTGAATTCTTTCAACCCAATATTATCTTCTTCAACCTGTATGGTAGTCAGGAGCTCCACTTTCTAATGTTTGATACATTTAGAGGGAGGGGATCTAAAGTAACGCTTTAACATTCAGATTGGATTCATTTCCACCATTTTCTTAAATCCATGGTAGTTTCAGTAATCCCCATGGTAACAGAGGACACAAGCTATCTACATGACTAATGTCGTCTTTATGGCTTTCAGAAAGGACAGGAGACCGACAGGTGGCTATCAAAGGACGAGCAGCAGCAGCAGCAGCATGATGATGATGATGATGATGATGATGATGATGATGATGTTAAATGTGTTGTTTTAGGAACATCCATTGCAAATACATGGAGTTCAATAAACATTGAATATCATGCAGTTTGTCGGTGCCTTTTCCTCCGTGTTGTCCTGGTTTGCTGTGCTGCCTCCTAGTCGCCACCATGGTGTGCTGTGCTGCCTCCTAGTCTCCACCATGGTTTGCTGTGCTGCCTCCTAGTCTCCACCATGGTGTGCTGCCTCCTAGTCTCCACCATGGTTTGCTGTGCTGCCTCCTAGTCGCCACCATGGTGTGCTGCCTCCTAGTCTCCACCATGGTGTGCTGTGCTGCCTCCTAGTCGCCACCATGGTGTGCTGTGCTGCCTCCTAGTCGCCACCATGGTGTGCTGCCTCCTAGTCTCCACCATGGTGTGCTGTGCTGCCTCCTAGTCGCCACCATGGTGTGCTGTGCTGCCTCCTAGTCTCCACCATGGTTTGCTGTGCTGCCTCCTAGTCTCCACCATGGTGTGCTGCCTCCTAGTCTCCACCATGGTTTGCTGTGCTGCCTCCTAGTCGCCACCATGGTGTGCTGTGCTGCCTCCTAGTCTCCACCATGGTTTGCTGTGCTGCCTCCTAGTCTCCACCATGGTGTGCTGCCTCCTAGTCTCCACCATGGTTTGCTGTGCTGCCTCCTAGTCGCCACCATGGTGTGCTGTGCTGCCTCCTAGTCTCCACCATGGTGTGCTGTGCTGCCTCCTAGTCGCCACCATGGTGTGCTGCCTCCTAGTCTCCACCATGGTGTGCTGTGCTGCCTCCTAGTCGCCACCATGGTGTGCTGTGCTGCCTCCTAGTCTCCACCATGGTTTGCTGTGCTGCCTCCTAGTCTCCACCATGGTGTGCTGCCTCCTAGTCTCCACCATGGTTTGCTGTGCTGCCTCCTAGTCGCCACCATGGTGTGCTGTGCTGCCTCCTAGTCTCCACCATGGTTTGCTGTGCTGCCTCCTAGTCGCCACCATGGTGTGCTGCCTCCTAGTCTCCACCATGGTGTGCTGTGCTGCCTCCTAGTCGCCACCATGGTTTGCTGTGCTGCCTCCTAGTCTCCACCATGGTGTGCTGTGCTGCCTCCTAGTCTCCACCATGCTGTGCTGCCTCCTAGTCGCCACCATGCTGTGCTGCCTCCTAGTCGCCACCATGCTGTGCTGCCTCCTTGTCGCCACCATGGTTTGCTGTGCTGCCTCCTAGTCGCCACCATGGTTTGCTGTGCTGCCTCCTAGTCGCCACCATGGTGTGCTGCCTCCTAGTCTCCACCATGGTGTGCTGTGCTGCCTCCTAGTCGCCACCATGGTGTGCTGTGCTGCCTCCTAGTCTCCACCATGCTGTGCTGCCTCCTAGTCGCCACCATGGTTTGCTGTGCTGCCTCCTAGTCGCCACCATGGTTTGCTGTGCTGCCTCCTAGTCGCCACCATGCTGTGCTGCCTCCTAGTCACCACCATGGTGTGCTGTGCTGCCTCCTAGTCACCACCATGGTGTGCTGTGCTGCCTCCTAGTCACCACCATGGTGTGCTGTGCTGCCTCCTAGTCGCCACCATGGTGTGCTGTGCTGCCTCCTAGTCGCCACCATGGTGTGCTGCCTCCTAGTCACCACCATGGTTTGCTGTGCTGCCTCCTGTCGCCACCATGGTGTGCTGCCTCCTAGTCACCACCATGGTTTGCTGTGCTGCCTCCTGTCGCCACCATGCTGTGCTGTGCTGCCTCCTAGTCGCCACCATGGTGTGCTGTGCTGCCTCCTAGTCGCCACCATGGTGTGCTGTGCTGCCTCCTGTCGCCACCATGGTTTGCTGTGCTGCCTCCTAGTCTCCACCATGGTGTGCTGTGCTGCCTCCTAGTCGCCACCATGGTGTGCTGCCTCCTAGTCACCACCATGGTTTGCTGTGCTGCCTCCTGTCGCCACCATGCTGTGCTGTGCTGCCTCCTAGTCGCCACCATGGTGTGCTGTGCTGCCTCCTAGTCGCCACCATGGTGTGCTGTGCTGCCTCCTGTCGCCACCATGGTTTGCTGTGCTGCCTCCTAGTCTCCACCATGGTGTGCTGTGCTGCCTCCTAGTCTCCACCATGGTGTGCTGTGCTGCCTCCTAGTCGCCACCATGCTGTGCTGCCTCCTAGTCACCACCATGGTTTGCTGTGCTGCCTCCTGTCGCCACCATGGTTTGCTGCGCTGCCTCCTAGTCGCCACCATGGTTTGCTGTGCTGCCTCCTGTCGCCACCATGGTTTGCTGTGCTGCCTCCTAGTCTCCACCATGGTGTGCTGTGCTGCCTCCTAGTCGCCACCATGGTGTGCTGCCTCCTAGTCACCACCATGGTGTGCTGTGCTGCCTCCTAGTCGCCACCATGGTGTGCTGCCTCCTAGTCACCACCATGGTTTGCTGTGCTGCCTCCTGTCGCCACCATGCTGTGGTGTGCTGTGCTGCCTCCTAGTCGCCACCATGCTGTGCTGCCTCCTAGTCGCCACCATGGTGTGCTGTGCTGCCTCCTAGTCGCCACCATGGTGTGCTGTGCTGCCTCCTAGTCGCCACCATGGTGTGCTGTGCTGCCTCCTAGTCGCCACCATGGTGTGCTGTGCTGCCTCCTAGTCGCCACCATGCTGTGCTGCCTCCTAGTCACCACCATGGTTTGCTGTGCTGCCTCCTAGTCACCACCATGGTTTGCTGCGCTGCCTCCTAGTCGCCACCATGGTTTGCTGTGCTGCCTCCTAGTCACCACCATGGTTTGCTGTGCTGCCTCCTGTCGCCACCATGGTGTGCTGTGCTGCCTCCTAGTCGCCACCATGGTGTGCTGCCTCCTAGTCACCACCATGGTTTGCTGTGCTGCCTCCTGTCGCCACCATGCTGTGCTGTGCTGCCTCCTAGTCTCCACCATGCTGTGCTGCCTCCTAGTCGCCACCATGGTGTGCTGTGCTGCCTCCTAGTCGCCACCATGGTGTGCTGTGCTGCCTCCTAGTCGCCACCATGGTGTGCTGTGCTGCCTCCTGTCGCCACCATGGTTTGCTGTGCTGCCTCCTAGTCGCCACCATGGTGTGCTGCCTCCTAGTCGCCACCATGGTGTGCTGCCTCCTAGTCGCCACCATGGTGTGCTGTGCTGCCTCCTAGTCGCCACCATGGTTTGCTGCCTCCTAGTCGCCACCATGGTGTGCTGCCTCCTAGTCGCCACCATGGTTTGCTGTGCTGCCTCCTAGTCGCCACCATGGTGTGCTGTGCTGCCTCCTAGTCGCCACCATGGTTTGCTGCCTCCTAGTCGCCACCATGGTGTGCTGCCTCCTAGTCTCCACCATGGTTTGCTGTGCTGCCTCCTGTCGCCACCATGGTTTGCTGTGCTGCCTCCTGTCGCCACCATGGTGTGCTGTGCTGCCTCCTAGTCGCCACCATGGTGTGCTGCCTCCTAGTCACCACCATGGTTTGCTGTGCTGCCTCCTGTCGCCACCATGCTGTGCTGTGCTGCCTCCTAGTCTCCACCATGCTGTGCTGCCTCCTAGTCGCCACCATGGTGTGCTGTGCTGCCTCCTAGTCGCCACCATGGTGTGCTGTGCTGCCTCCTAGTCGCCACCATGGTGTGCTGTGCTGCCTCCTGTCGCCACCATGGTTTGCTGTGCTGCCTCCTAGTCGCCACCATGGTGTGCTGCCTCCTAGTCGCCACCATGGTGTGCTGTGCTGCCTCCTAGTCGCCACCATGGTTTGCTGTGCTGCCTCCTAGTCGCCACCATGGTTTGCTGTGCTGCTTCCTAGTCTCCACCATGGTGTGCTGTGCTGCCTCCTAGTCGCCACCATGGTGTGCTGTGCTGCCTCCTAGTCGCCACCATGGTGTGCTGTGCTGCCTCCTAGTCGCCACCATGGTGTGCTGTGCTGCCTCCTAGTCGCCACCATGGTTTGCTGTGCTGCCTCCTAGTCGCCACCATGGTGTGCTGCCTCCTAGTCGCCACCATGGTGTGCTGTGCTGCCTCCTAGTCGCCACCATGGTTTGCTGTGCTGCTTCCTAGTCGCCACCATGGTGTGCTGTGCTGCCTCCTAGTCGCCACCATGGTGTGCTGTGCTGCCTCCTAGTCGCCACCATGGTTTGCTGCGCTGCCTCCTAGTCGCCACCATGGTTTGCTGTGCTGCCTCCTAGTCGCCACCATGGTTTGCTGTGCTGCTTCCTAGTCTCCACCATGGTGTGCTGTGCTGCCTCCTAGTCACCACCATGGTGTGCTGTGCTGCCTCCTAGTCTCCACCATGGTTTGCTGTGCTGCCTCCTAGTCTCCACCATGGTGTGCTGTGCTGCCTCCTAGTCACCACCATGGTGTGCTGTGCTGCCTCCTAGTCTCCACCATGGTTTGCTGTGCTGCCTCCTAGTCTCCACCATGGTGTGCTGTGCTGCCTCCTAGTAGCCACCATGGTGTGCTGTGCTGCCTCCTAGTCTCCACCATGGTTTGCTGTGCTGCCTCCTAGTCTCCACCATGGTGTGCTGTGCTGCCTCCTAGTCTCCACCATGGTTTGCTGTGCTGCCTCCTAGTCTCCACCATGGTGTGCTGCCTCCTAGTCTCCACCATGGTTTGCTGTGCTGCCTCCTAGTCGCCACCATGGTGTGCTGTGCTGCCTCCTAGTCTCCACCATGGTTTGCTGTGCTGCCTCCTAGTCGCCACCATGGTGTGCTGCCTCCTAGTCTCCACCATGGTGTGCTGTGCTGCCTCCTAGTCGCCACCATGGTTTGCTGTGCTGCCTCCTAGTCTCCACCATGGTGTGCTGTGCTGCCTCCTAGTCTCCACCATGCTGTGCTGCCTCCTAGTCGCCACCATGCTGTGCTGCCTCCTAGTCGCCACCATGCTGTGCTGCCTCCTTGTCGCCACCATGGTTTGCTGTGCTGCCTCCTAGTCGCCACCATGGTTTGCTGTGCTGCCTCCTAGTCGCCACCATGGTGTGCTGCCTCCTAGTCTCCACCATGGTGTGCTGTGCTGCCTCCTAGTCGCCACCATGGTGTGCTGTGCTGCCTCCTAGTCTCCACCATGCTGTGCTGCCTCCTAGTCGCCACCATGGTTTGCTGTGCTGCCTCCTAGTCGCCACCATGGTTTGCTGTGCTGCCTCCTAGTCGCCACCATGCTGTGCTGCCTCCTAGTCACCACCATGGTGTGCTGTGCTGCCTCCTAGTCACCACCATGGTGTGCTGTGCTGCCTCCTAGTCACCACCATGGTGTGCTGTGCTGCCTCCTAGTCGCCACCATGGTGTGCTGTGCTGCCTCCTAGTCGCCACCATGGTGTGCTGCCTCCTAGTCACCACCATGGTTTGCTGTGCTGCCTCCTGTCGCCACCATGGTGTGCTGCCTCCTAGTCACCACCATGGTTTGCTGTGCTGCCTCCTGTCGCCACCATGCTGTGCTGTGCTGCCTCCTAGTCGCCACCATGGTGTGCTGTGCTGCCTCCTAGTCGCCACCATGGTGTGCTGTGCTGCCTCCTGTCGCCACCATGGTTTGCTGTGCTGCCTCCTAGTCTCCACCATGGTGTGCTGTGCTGCCTCCTAGTCGCCACCATGGTGTGCTGCCTCCTAGTCACCACCATGGTTTGCTGTGCTGCCTCCTGTCGCCACCATGCTGTGCTGTGCTGCCTCCTAGTCGCCACCATGGTGTGCTGTGCTGCCTCCTAGTCGCCACCATGGTGTGCTGTGCTGCCTCCTGTCGCCACCATGGTTTGCTGTGCTGCCTCCTAGTCTCCACCATGGTGTGCTGTGCTGCCTCCTAGTCTCCACCATGGTGTGCTGTGCTGCCTCCTAGTCGCCACCATGCTGTGCTGCCTCCTAGTCACCACCATGGTTTGCTGTGCTGCCTCCTGTCGCCACCATGGTTTGCTGCGCTGCCTCCTAGTCGCCACCATGGTTTGCTGTGCTGCCTCCTGTCGCCACCATGGTTTGCTGTGCTGCCTCCTAGTCTCCACCATGGTGTGCTGTGCTGCCTCCTAGTCGCCACCATGGTGTGCTGCCTCCTAGTCACCACCATGGTGTGCTGTGCTGCCTCCTAGTCGCCACCATGGTGTGCTGCCTCCTAGTCACCACCATGGTTTGCTGTGCTGCCTCCTGTCGCCACCATGCTGTGGTGTGCTGTGCTGCCTCCTAGTCGCCACCATGCTGTGCTGCCTCCTAGTCGCCACCATGGTGTGCTGTGCTGCCTCCTAGTCGCCACCATGGTGTGCTGTGCTGCCTCCTAGTCGCCACCATGGTGTGCTGTGCTGCCTCCTAGTCTCCACCATGGTGTGCTGTGCTGCCTCCTAGTCGCCACCATGCTGTGCTGCCTCCTAGTCACCACCATGGTTTGCTGTGCTGCCTCCTAGTCACCACCATGGTTTGCTGCGCTGCCTCCTAGTCGCCACCATGGTTTGCTGTGCTGCCTCCTAGTCACCACCATGGTTTGCTGTGCTGCCTCCTGTCGCCACCATGGTGTGCTGTGCTGCCTCCTAGTCGCCACCATGGTGTGCTGCCTCCTAGTCACCACCATGGTTTGCTGTGCTGCCTCCTGTCGCCACCATGCTGTGCTGTGCTGCCTCCTAGTCTCCACCATGCTGTGCTGCCTCCTAGTCGCCACCATGGTGTGCTGTGCTGCCTCCTAGTCTCCACCATGGTGTGCTGTGCTGCCTCCTAGTCGCCACCATGGTGTGCTGTGCTGCCTCCTGTCGCCACCATGGTTTGCTGTGCTGCCTCCTAGTCGCCACCATGGTGTGCTGCCTCCTAGTCGCCACCATGGTGTGCTGCCTCCTAGTCGCCACCATGGTGTGCTGTGCTGCCTCCTAGTCGCCACCATGGTTTGCTGCCTCCTAGTCGCCACCATGGTGTGCTGCCTCCTAGTCGCCACCATGGTTTGCTGTGCTGCCTCCTAGTCGCCACCATGGTGTGCTGTGCTGCCTCCTAGTCGCCACCATGGTTTGCTGCCTCCTAGTCGCCACCATGGTGTGCTGCCTCCTAGTCTCCACCATGGTTTGCTGTGCTGCCTCCTGTCGCCACCATGGTTTGCTGTGCTGCCTCCTGTCGCCACCATGGTGTGCTGTGCTGCCTCCTAGTCGCCACCATGGTGTGCTGCCTCCTAGTCACCACCATGGTTTGCTGTGCTGCCTCCTGTCGCCACCATGCTGTGCTGTGCTGCCTCCTAGTCTCCACCATGCTGTGCTGCCTCCTAGTCGCCACCATGGTGTGCTGTGCTGCCTCCTAGTCGCCACCATGGTGTGCTGTGCTGCCTCCTAGTCGCCACCATGGTGTGCTGTGCTGCCTCCTGTCGCCACCATGGTTTGCTGTGCTGCCTCCTAGTCGCCACCATGGTGTGCTGCCTCCTAGTCGCCACCATGGTGTGCTGTGCTGCCTCCTAGTCGCCACCCTGGTTTGCTGTGCTGCCTCCTAGTCGCCACCATGGTTTGCTGTGCTGCTTCCTAGTCTCCACCATGGTGTGCTGTGCTGCCTCCTAGTCGCCACCATGGTGTGCTGTGCTGCCTCCTAGTCGCCACCATGGTGTGCTGTGCTGCCTCCTAGTCGCCACCATGGTGTGCTGTGCTGCCTCCTGTCGCCACCATGGTTTGCTGTGCTGCCTCCTAGTCGCCACCATGGTGTGCTGCCTCCTAGTCGCCACCATGGTGTGCTGTGCTGCCTCCTAGTCGCCACCATGGTTTGCTGTGCTGCTTCCTAGTCGCCACCATGGTGTGCTGTGCTGCCTCCTAGTCGCCACCATGGTGTGCTGTGCTGCCTCCTAGTCGCCACCATGGTTTGCTGCGCTGCCTCCTAGTCGCCACCATGGTTTGCTGTGCTGCCTCCTAGTCGCCACCATGGTTTGCTGTGCTGCTTCCTAGTCTCCACCATGGTGTGCTGTGCTGCCTCCTAGTCTCCACCATGGTGTGCTGTGCTGCCTCCTAGTCTCCACCATGGTTTGCTGTGCTGCCTCCTAGTCTCCACCATGGTGTGCTGTGCTGCCTCCTAGTAGCCACCATGGTGTGCTGTGCTGCCTCCTAGTCTCCACCATGGTTTGCTGTGCTGCCTCCTAGTCACCACCATGGTGTGCTGTGCTGCCTCCTAGTCTCCACCATGGTTTGCTGTGCTGCCTCCTAGTCTCCACCATGGTGTGCTGTGCTGCCTCCTAGTAGCCACCATGGTGTGCTGTGCTGCCTCCTAGTCTCCACCATGGTTTGCTGTGCTGCCTCCTAGTCTCCACCATGGTGTGCTGTGCTGCCTCCTAGTAGCCACCATGGTGTGCTGTGCTGCCTCCTAGTCTCCACCATGGTGTGCTGTGCTGCCTCCTAGTCGCCACCATGGTGTGCTGCCTCCTAGTCGCCACCATGGTGTGCTGTGCTGCCTCCTAGTCGCCACCATGGTTTGCTGTGCTGCTTCCTAGTCGCCACCATGGTGTGCTGTGCTGCCTCCTAGTCTCCACCATGGTGTGCTGTGCTGCCTCCTAGTAGCCACCATGGTGTGCTGTGCTGCCTCCTAGTCTCCACCATGGTGTGCTGTGCTGCCTCCTAGTCTCCACCATGGTTTGCTGTGCTGCCTCCTAGTCTCCACCATGGTGTGCTGTGCTGCCTCCTAGTAGCCACCATGGTTTGCTGTGCTGCCTCCTAGTCTCCACCATGGTTTGCTGTGCTGCCTCCTAGTCTCCACCATGGTGTGCTGTGCTGCCTCCTAGTCTCCACCATGGTGTGCTGCCTCCTAGTCTCCACCATGGTTTGCTGTGCTGCCTCCTAGTCTCCACCATGGTGTGCTGTGCTGCCTCCTAGTCTCCACCATGGTTTGCTGTGCTGCCTCCTAGTCTCCACCATGGTGTGCTGTGCTGCCTCCTAGTCTCCACCATGGTTTGCTGTGCTGCCTGGGGATGCTCCAATCGCTCCGAGAAAGGAGTACGAATGTACGGCTTCCCCACTGACACAGAGCGGAGGAAGCAGGAGCAATTTCACGACCAACAGCAAAAAAATATGAGATGTAATTATATACAAACACTGCATTTGCACTTTTTCACCAAACGAAAACCACACCATCGGGAAAGCTTACTGTTTTGTTAAATAAAAGAAAAATAGGGAAAGGCTTGAAAAAGTTGAGACTCAGGGTGCAGGGTGAGGGTCTCAGGGTGCAGGGTGAGGGTCTCAGGGTCTCAGGGTGCAGGGTGAGGGTCTCAGGGTGCAGGGTGAGGGTCTCAGGGTGCAGGGTGAGGGTCTCAGGGTGCAGGGTGAGGGAGCAGCAGACAGGAGAAAGGGTTACACACACAGCACACCCATTGGATGGGAAAGGCTAGAGTTCAGCCAGGCTCGTCTTGTTCTCAGGGTTAACTTTCTCCATTGATGAATATTGCGGCCCGCTGCAATGCTCTTCCATTGTGTGCCGCTGGTGGCGCCTCTGTTGCATCTCTCGGCATTCCTGATAGACGCCTTCCAGCAGACATCGAACACGACATCAATGCTGCGACTGCGAGCGCCCTCGTGCAGAGCTATGGACGGAGCGCTCTCTGCCAACTGTTGAATGTTTTGTCATCTCCCTTCAGTTTCCGAACGAGACTCGTTCCGTCACCGATGCGTGCCGATGGGTCTGGCATGTCTTCCTGATGCGTGCTGATGGGTCTGGCATGTCTTCCTGATGCGTGCCGATGGGTCTGGCATGTCTTCCTGATGCGTGTCGATGGGTCTGGCATGTCTTCCTGATGCGTGCCGATGGGTCTGGCATACCTTCCTGATGCGTGCCGATGGGTCTGGCATACCTTCCTGATGCGTGCCGATGGGTCTGGCATACCTTCCTGATGCGTGCCGATGGGTCTGGCATACCTTCCTGATGCGTGCCGATGGGTCTGGCATACCTTCCTGATGCGTGCCGATGGGTCTGGCATGTCTTCCTCTCCAGCTCTCGGGCTCTTTGTTAGTCTCTCGGAGAGAGCCTCACTGCTGGAGAGGGCCCATGATCGTGGCCCCAGTGGGCGCACTAGGACATCTCTGATGTGGAGGTTTCTGTTCTGGGCGATGAGGATCATCCACGTGAGGTCGGCCCAGACCCTAGGGTTTAAATCTACACTAAAGACTCACTTCTTCTCCTGGCCTTCAGAGCGGAGCACGACTCCTGACTGTTCCCTGTGTTTGATTTTTACATTTGCTGTTGTAATTTATTGTCTTCTGTTTGCAACTGTAGTAATGTGTTATTTATTATGTGCATGTTCAGCACTTTGGCTCGACCAAAAATCGTTTTTAAAATGTGCTATATAAATAAAACTTGATTTGAATTGGTGTGTCTCTAAACGGAGGCGCTACACAGATATATCTTTGAAGCCTTAACACCTCGGACGTTACACTATTATTATATGTTTATAAACTTTAATGAACAATGAACATTCCGGTCAGAAGAATTCATTGCCATTTTCTTGAAATGTAAAAAGTGAAAAGATGCGTTGGCCGGGAATCGAACCCGGGTCAACTGCTTGGAAGGCAGCTATGCTCACCACTATACCACCAACGCTCACAAGCATCACGCGCACCATGTGGCTTATATATACAGTCTGTAATGTAAAGTACCGTCTGTGGCCAGTAGGGAATAATCCATCAGTCTGAGGTATGATGTGAAGTATGCTGTTCCACAAATAGATCAGTAAACCTTATAAATACCGGAGATTGTAGATTGTTATCGACAAAGGAGGAACAGGATGGAGGTTGGTGTTGGGATCAGGGTTCAAACTCCACCTCAGTCAGCACGAGACCCTTCACCCCAACGTGCTCCTGTGGGGATTGCCCACAGTATTGAGTATGTAAATCGCTTTGGATAAAAGCGTATATCAAGTAACATGTCATGTAATGTAAATAAATAAAAGACTACTTGTGGGCTATCTGTGGGCACTTTCAGACTCTAAATAACCCAAACCCCTAGGATTAATGTTTGCTATGTTCAGAAATGAAAAGTTCACGTGGAGGAGCCAGCTACCGCTATTAAAAGGGATAACCAATACAAGTTCAGAATATAACAAAACACACTTTAATGTATTCTAAATGTATTTATTTATGGGCAGTAGTTTTAAAGGTATATCGTCTACAGCCACAGGGTGGCGCTCGTGTACAGCTAGTAGTTTCTCACTTCCTCTTCTCTCGGAGCTGTGTCCCAATTCAGCGGCTGCATCCTCCTGAGGACCCATGTTTAATAATGTTATGTTAATATTAGCCTATAATACATGTTTAACATGTTATTTCTCAGGTTGAGTATAGCTTGTGTATATATAATATAAACATGTCTATAGAGATATTTATACACAAACACAGAATATATGTATGTACTGTAATATTAGCTAACAGTCAATCAATCAATCACTCAATGTTTATTTATAGCCCAGTATCACACATGTTACATTTGTCTCAGTGTCTTCACAGTGTGTACAGACAATACCACACCCTCTGTCCTCACACCCTCTGTCCTCAGACCCTCTGTCCTCAGACCCTCTGTCCTTAGACCCCTCTGTCCTTAGACCCTCTGTCCTCAGACCCTCTGTCCTCAGACCCTCTGTCCTTAGACCCTCTGTCCTCAGACCCTCTGTCCTTAGACCCTCTGTCCTCAGACCCTCTGTCCTCAGACCCTCTGTCCTTAGACCCTCTGTCCTCAGACCCTCTGTCCTCAGACCCTCTGTCCTTAGACCCTCTGTCCTCAGACCCTCTGTCCTCAGACCCTCTGTCCTTAGACCCTCTGTCCTCAGACCCTCTGTCCTTAGACCCTCTGTCCTTAGACCCTCTGTCCTCAGACCCTCTGTCCTCAGACCCTCTGTCCTCAGACCCTCTGTCCTTAGACCCTCTGTCCTCAGACCCTCTGTCCTTAGACCCTCACATCGTACAAGGAAAAACTTCCAAGAGAAAACCCACAGTTTAAGGGAACATGGAGAAACCTCAGGAGAGCAGCAGAGGAGGATCCTCTCCAGGACGGACAGACGTGCAATAGATGCCGTGTGTAAATTGAAAAGATAATACATTTGCAACATAGGTAGTCCAGATGTTTGGAAATGCATGTGTGTATAATAGGAAGATGAATCCACGAGGATATCCATCAGGACCGATGATCCAGGACCACAGCCACGACTCAAGATCCAGCGCTCGCGATCCAGGACTCAGGACCGCAGGATCATCCATGACTCCGGATCCCAGGCGTATATAGACACCAAAAAAGAAAGACATGTGGGGAAGCTGGGTTAATGGGAACATGAGTGTACACAGGTACAGACAGAGAGAAGGAAGAAGTAAGATGTCCCCATGAGGAGGACACGGGTACAGACAGAGAGGAAGGAAGAAGTGAGATGTCCCCATGAGAGGACACAGGTACAGACAGAGAGAAGGAAGAAGGAAAGATGTCCCCATGAGAGGACACAGGTACAGACAGAGAGAAGGAAGAAGGAAAGATGTCCCCATGAGAGGACACAGGTACAGGACAGAGAGAAGGAAGAAGTGAGATGTCCCCATGAGAGGGACACAGGTAAAGACAGAGAGAAGGAAGAAGGAAGATGTCCCCATGAGAGGACACAGGTACAGACAGAGAGAAGGAAGAAGTGAGATGTCCCCATGAGAGGACACAGGTACAGACAGAGAGAAGGAAGAAGTGAGATGTCCCCATGAGAGGACACAGGTACAGACAGAGAGAAGGAAGAAGGAAGATGTCCCCATGAGAGGACACAGGTACAGACAGAGAGAAGGAAGAAGGAAGATGTCCCCATGAGAGGACACAGGTACAGACAGAGAGAAGGAAGAAGGAAGATTCCCCATGAGAGGACACAGGTACAGGACAGAGAGAAGGAAGAAGGAAGATGTCCCATGAGAGGACACAGGTACAGACAGAGAGAAGGAAGAAGGAAGATGTCCCCATGAGAGGACACAGGTACAGACGGAGGAGAAGAAGAAGTAAGATGTCCCCATGAGAGGACACAGGTACAGACAGAGAGAAGGAAGAAGGAAGATGTCCCCATGAGAGGACACAGGTAACAGACGAGAAGAGAGAAGGAAGAAGTGAAGATGTCCCCATGAGAGGACACAGGTACAGACAGAGAGAAGGAAGAAGGAAGATGTCCCCATGAGAGGACACGGTACAGACAGAGAGAAGGAAGAAGGAAGATGTCCCCATGAGAGGACACAGGTACAGACAGAGAGAAGGAAGAAGGAAGATGTCCCCATGAGAGGACACAGGTACAGACAGAGAGAAGGAAGAAGTAAGATGTCCCCATGAGAGGACACAGGTACAGACAGAGAGAAGGAAGAAGGAAGATGTCCCCATGAGAGGACACAGGTACAGACAGAGAGAAGGAAGAAGGAAGATGTCCCCATGAGAGGACACAGGTACAGACAGAGAGAAGGAAGAAGGAAGATGTCCCCATGAGAGGACACAGGTACAGACAGAGAGAAGGAAGAAGAAGTAAGATGTCCCCATGAGAGGACACAGGTACAGACAGAGAGAAGGAAGAAGGAAGATGTCCCCATGAGAGGACACGGGTACAGACAGAGAGAAGGAAGAAGTAAGATGTCCCCATGAGAGGACACAGGTACAGACAGAGAGAAGGAAGAAGTAAGATGTCCCCATGAGAGGACACAGGTACAGACAGAGAGAAGGAAGAAGTAAGATGTCCCCCATGAGAGGACACAGTACAGACAGAGAGAAGGAAGAAGGAGATGTCCCCATGAGAGGACACGGGTATAGACAGAGAGAAGGAAGAAGTAAGATGTCCCCCGACAGACTAAGCCTATATCAGCAAAACTAGGGCTGAATCTAATCAGCCCTAACTATAAGGCTTTATCAAAAGGAAGGTTCTTAAGCGCACTCTTAGAAACGGATAGGTGTTCTGCCGCCCGACACAAACTGGAAGCTGATTCCACAAATGTGGAGCTTGATAAGAAAAGGCTCTGGCCTCCATTGTACGTTTAGAGACTCTAGGAACAACCAACAACCCTGCATTCTTGGAACGCAATGCCCTCGTAGGCCAGCAGGGTATAACTAGTTTCTTTAAGGTAGGATGGCGCCTGCCCATTAAGGGCTTTGTAGGCGAGAAGAAGAATTTTAAATTCTATCCTGTGTTCTATAGGGAGCCAGTGTAAGGCAGCCAGAACAGGAGTAATGTGGTCCCTTTTCCTAACTCTGGTTAGTACACGAGCCGCAGCATTTTGAATCAGCTGAAGCCACTTGACTGACTTCTTGGTACTCCCTGATAATAAAGAGTTACAATAATCCAGCCTAGAAGTAACAAATGCATGGACTAGTTTCTCTGCATCGCTTTGAGGCAAGATATGCCTGATCTCTGCAATGTTACGTAGATGGAAGTAGGCGGTCCTTGAAATGGATTTTATGTGGGCGTTAAAGGATAAATCCTGATCAAATATAACACCAAGATTCCTTACAGTCTCACTGGAGGCCAAATTAATGCCATCCATAGTTAGTATATCTTTAGATAGTTTGTTTCGTAGATTCTTCGGGCCAAGTACAATAACAGTTTTGGTCGTGTTAACATCAAAGAGTTTACAGTAATGTTATTAGCATAATACTGATACACATTTTATTTCAGGTTGAGTATAGCTTCAGTATATATATATATATACATATAAGTATGTATATATATGTGTATATATTTTGTGTGTATATATCAATAAAATATATATATATAAACATGTCAATAGATAATGTATAACACTAGAACAACAATGCTCTTCACTTATGTAACCCTTTCTTCTCACCGTCCCCTCTGCCAGCAAGGCCTGTGCTGCAGGGTCACCCTACGCGTCCCCTGTCCCGGACAGGTCCTTTGAAGGACCAGGACACACGCCCTGATGTCAGGCAGAGCAGGGAGTCCCTGAAGGTGCTGCTGGAACTCCTGGGTCAGGACAGGAGACATGGATGGGGGGCCACCATGGAGACCCTGGTGTTCCTGCTCTGGCTGGCAGGTGGGGCATCGTTGCAGGGGGGTCTCCAGAGTGTTTGGATGCCTGGATCCACGGTACACCGGATTGTCACAGAGTGACTGAGGAGGTGGTGGGTTAGCCACCAGGTCCTCCACCTCCCCAGGACGGCAGAAGACCTGGAGGCTGCGCCGCGTGGGTTCGCAGGGCCTTCAGACAAGCTGCTGGAGCAATCGACGGCTGCCATGTCCGCATCGTGCCACCAGGCGGCCCTGATGGGCACGGCTAGAGAAACAGAAAACTGTTCAGCTCCATTTAGCTGCAGGCGGTTTGTGACCGTCAGGGCCGCTTCATGGACACGTACGTGGGCTCAGGGTCAGTCCACGACTCTAGAGGGCTCCGCCACAGCCCACTCTATCGGCGGGCACTCTACCCCTCCAGGGCACTTTATCCTCGCAGACGGGGGGTACCCCTGCCTCCCACATCCACTCCCCCTCATCACTCCCTACAAACGGCCGCTGCCAGGTGTGGGACCCCCAGCGCGTCAACAGCCATCACTCCCGGGCACGCTCCCACCATCGAGCGTGCCTTCGGGTGATGGAGACACGATTCAGGGGTATCTTCCTGCACGCGCTGCAGGTGCACCACACCTTCTCCTCAAGTAAGTCATCACTCATTCGGACATTTTGATAATACTGAAGAGTAGATCTAACATGAGGGTATAACATATATATATATATATTTATATATTTCTGCCAATTTTTAAATGTCAGATCATAACAGTGCCGTGCTCCACAACATCTGCATTGGGGCCGGCGACATCATGGCCCCAGAAGAGGACACTGTGGAGGATGCTGTGGAGGATGAGGGGGAGGATGCAGTGGAGGATGCAGTGGAGGATGCTGTGGAGGATGCAGTGGAGGATGCAGTGGAGGATGCAGTGGAGGATGCAGTGGAGGATGCTGTGGAGGATGCAGTGGAGGATGCAGTGGAGGATGCAGTGGAGGATGCAGTGGAGGATGCAGTGGAGGATGCAGTGGAGGATGAGGGGGAGGATGCAGTGGAGGATGCAGTGGAGGATGAGGGGGGAGGATGCAGTGGAGGATGCAGTGGAGGATGCAGTGGAGGATGCTGTGGAGGATGCAGTGGAGGATGCAGTGGAGGATGCTGTGGAGGATGCAGTGGAGGATGAGGGGGAGGATGCAGTGGAGGATGCAGTGGAGGATGCAGTGGAGGATGAGGGGGAGGATGCAGTGGAGGATGAGGTGGAGGATGCAGTGGAGGATGCTGTGGAGGATGCTGTGGAGGATGCTGTGGAGGATGCTGTGGAGGATGCTGTGGAGGATGCTGTGGAGGATGCTGTGGAGGATGCAGTGGAGGATGAGGGGGAGGATGCAGTGGAGGATGCTGTGGAGGATGCTGTGGAGGATGCAGTGGAGGATGCAGTGGAGGATGCAGTGGAGGATGCTGTGGAGGATGCTGTGGAGGATGCTGTGGAGGATGCTGTGGAGGATGCAGTGAGGATGAGGGGGAGGATGCAGTGGAGGATGCTGTGGAGGATGCTGTGGAGGATGCAGTGGAGGATGCAGTGGAGGATGCAGTGGAGGATGCTGTGGAGGATGCTGTGGAGGATGCTGTGGAGGATGCAGTGGAGGATGAGGGGGAGGATGTGTTGGAGGCAGTGAGTGTGCTCCTTGGCGGGACCCACTGTCTGCGAGGTGTCTGCCCTGGAGGAGGTTCCTGGTGAGCACGATTATGTGTAAAACAAATAACCGTGTGCAATATGTAGATACATCTCTGGTTCTGATCTGCTGCTGAAAACATCTTAGTGACATGGCAGCCGTCGATTGCGTCCGCCCTGCGAACCCTAGCCCTAATGGACAATCCGATGTACTGTGGAGAGAAGCATCCTCTGGAGACACCCTGCATGAAGCCCCACCCACCGTCAGAGGACACCAGGGTCCTAACTGTGGCAGCCAGGTCCAGCACCTGGGCTCAGCCTGAATGTGTTTATAGTTTAAATGTTGTTTCATTTTATGTTGTTCCATCAAATACAGTATAAGTTTCATATTGCTCATTACATTTATTTATTTATCTACAAATGTTTCTAGGAGAGAAAAAAGCCTGTTCAGGTTCTCCCTGCTCTCCGTCCTCTCTGATGAGGTCCATCAGCCCCTCCTTTCTTTCCTTTTAGGCCGGGAGGCCCTGCCTCGTCCGGATCCTCGTCCTCCTCCACCTGATCCTCGTCCTCCTCCACCTGATCCTCGTCCTCCTCCACCTGATCCTCGTCCTCCTCCACCTGATCCTCGTCCTCCTCCACCTGATCCTCCACCTGATCCTCGTCCCCTCCACCTGATCCTCGTCCTCCTCCACCTGATCCTCGTCCTCCTCCACCTGATCCTCGTCCTCCTCCCTGACCTCCACCTGATCCTCGTCCTCCTCCACCTGATCCTCGTCCTCTCCACCTGATCCTCGTCCTCCTCCACCTGATCCTCGTTCCCCTCCACCTGATCCTCGTCCTCCTCCACCTGATCCTCGTCCTCCTCCACCTGATCCTCGTCCTCCTCCACCTGATCCTCGTCCTCCTCCACCTGATCCTCGTCCTCCTCCACCTGATCCTCGTCCTCCTCCACCTGATCTCCCCTCTCACCTGATCCTCGTCTCCTCCACCTGTCTCGTCCTCCTCCACCTGATCCTCGTCCTCCTCCACCTGATCCTCGTCCTCCTCCACCTGATCCTCGTCCTCCTCCACCTGATCCTCGTCCTCCTCCACCTGATCCTCGTCCTCCTCCACCGATCCTCGTCCTCCTCGACCTGATCCTCGTCCTCCTCGACCTGATCCTCGTCCTCCTCGACCTGATCCTCGTCCTCCTCCACCTGATCCTCGTCCTCGACCTGATCCTCGTCCTCCTCGACCTGATCCTCGTCCTCCTCCACCTGATCCTCGTCCTCCTCGCCCTGATCCTCGTCCTCCTCGACCTGATCTCGTCCTCGTCACCTGATCCTCGTCCTCCACCTGATCCTCGTCCTCCTCGACTGATCCTCGTCCTCCTCCACCTGATCCTCGTCCTCCTCCACCTGATCCTCGTCCTCCTCCACCTGATCCTCGTCCTCCTCCACCTGATCCTCGTCCTCCTCCACCTGATCCTCATCCTCCTCCACCTGATCCTCGTCCTCCTCCACCTGATCCTCGTCCTCCTCCACCTGATCCTCGTCCTCGTCCTCCTCCACCTGATCCTCGTCCTCCTCCACCTGATCCTCGTCCTCCTCCACCTGATCCTCGTCCTCCTCCACCTGATCCTCGTCCTCCTCCACCTAATCCTCGTCCTCCTCCACCTGATCCTCGTCCTCCTCCACCTGATCCTCGTCCTCCTCCACCTGATCCTCGTCCTCCTCCACCTGATCCTCGTCCTCCTCGACCTGATCCTCGTCCTCCTCCACCTGATCCTCGTCCTCCTCCACCTGATCCTCGTCCTCCTCCACCTGATCCTCGTCCTCCTCCACCTGATCCTCGTCCTCCTCCACCGGATCCTCGTCCTCCTCCACCTGATCCTCGTCCTCCTCCACCTGATCCTCGTCCTCCTCCACCTGATCCTCGTCCTCCTCCACCTGATCCTCGTCCTCCTCCACCTGATCCTCGTCCTCCTCCACCTGATCCTCGTCCTCGTCCTCCTCCACCTGATCCTCGTCCTCCTCGACCTGATCCTCGTCCTCCTCGACCTGATCCTCGTCCTCCTCCACCTGATCCTCGTCCTCCTCCACCGGATCCTCGTCCTCCTCCACCTGATCCTCGTCCTCCTCCACCTGATCCTCGTCCTCCTCCACCTGATCCTCGTCCTCGTCCTCCTCCACCTGATCCTCGTCCTCCTCCACCTGATCCTCGTCCTCGTCCTCCTCCACCTGATCCTCGTCCTCCTCGACCTGATCCTCGTCCTCCTCGACCTGATCCTCGTCCTCCTCCACCTGATCCTCGTCCTCCTCCACCTGATCCTCGTCCTCCTCCACCTGATCCTCGTCCTCCTCGACCTGATCCTCGTCCTCGTCCTCCTCCACCTGATCCTCGTCCTCCTCCACCTGATCCTCGTCCTCCTCGACCTGATCCTCGTCCTCCTCGACCTGATCCTCGTCCTCCTCCACCTGATCCTCGTCCTCCTCCACCTGATCCTCGTCCTCCTCCACCTGATCCTCGTCCTCCTCCACCTGATCCTCGTCCTCCTCCACCTGATCCTCGTCCTCCTCCACCTGATCCTCGTCCTCCTCCACCTGATCCTCGTCCTCCTCCACCTGATCCTCATCCTCCTCCACCTGATCCTCGTCCTCCTCGACCTGATCCTCGTCCTCGTCCTCCTCCACCTGATCCTCGTCCTCCTCGACCTGATCCTCGTCCTCCTCCACCTGATCCTCGTCCTCCTCGACCTGATCCTCGTCCTCCTCCACCTGATCCTCGTCCTCCTCCACCTGATCCTCGTCCTCCTCCACCTGATCCTCGTCCTCGTCCTCCCTGATCCTCGTCCTCCTCCACCTGATCCTCGTCCTCCTCCACCTGATCCTCGTCCTCCTCGACCTGATCCTCGTCCTCCTCCACCTGATCCTCGTCCTCCTCCACCTGATCCTCGTCCTCCTCCACCTGATCCTCGTCCTCCTCGACCTGATCCTCGTCCTCCTCCACCTGATCCTCGTCCTCCTCCACCTGATCCTCGTCCTCCTCCACCTGATCCTCGTCCTCGTCCTCCTGATCCTCGTCCTCCTCCACCTGATCCTCGTCCTCCTCCACCTGATCCTCGTCCTCCTCGACCTGATCCTCGTCCTCCTCCACCTGATCCTCGTCCTCCTCCACCTGATCCTCGTCCTCCTCCACCTGATCCTCGTCCTCCTCCACCTGATCCTCGTCCTCCTCCACCTGATCCTCGTCCTCCTCCACCTGATCCTCGTCCTCCTCCACCTGATCCTCGTCCTCCTCCACCTGATCCTCGTCCTCCTCCACCTGATCCTCGTCCTCCTCCACCTGATCCTCGTCCTCCTCCACCTGATCCTCATCCTCCTCCACCTGATCCTCGTCCTCCTCGACCTGATCCTCGTCCTCGTCCTCCTCCACCTGATCCTCGTCCTCCTCGACCTGATCCTCGTCCTCCTCCACCTGATCCTCGTCCTCCTCGACCTGATCCTCGTCCTCCTCCACCTGATCCTCGTCCTCCTCCACCTGATCCTCGTCCTCCTCCACCTGATCCTCGTCCTCCTGATCCTCGTCCTCCTCCACCTGATCCTCGTCCTCCTCCACCTGATCCTCGTCCTCCTCGACCTGATCCTCGTCCTCCTCCACCTGATCCTCGTCCTCCTCCACCTGATCCTCGTCCTCCTCCACCTGATCCTCGTCCTCCTCGACCTGATCCTCGTCCTCCTCCACCTGATCCTCGTCCTCCTCCACCTGATCCTCGTCCTCCTCCACCTGATCCTCGTCCTCGTCCTCCTGATCCTCGTCCTCCTCCACCTGATCCTCGTCCTCCTCCACCTGATCCTCGTCCTCCTCGACCTGATCCTCGTCCTCCTCCACCTGATCCTTGTCCTCCTCGACCTGATCCTCGTCCTCCTCGACCTGATCCTCGTCCTCCTCCACCTGATCCTCGTCCTCCTCCACCTGATCCTCGTCCTCCTCCACCTGATCCTCGTCCTCCTCCACCTGATCCTCGTCCTCCTCCACCTGATCCTCGTCCTCCTCCACCTGATCCTCGTCCTCCTCCACCTGATCCTCGTCCTCCTCCACCTGATCCTCGTCCTCCTCTTGGTCCCCACGGCTGAACGTGGCCGCGGCGTGTCCTCTGGACTAGAGGATATGAGGACAGGCGGGCAGATGGAGGGCCTCTGTCCTCATATCTCATCCATCTGGACCACGGCCAGGTTGCAGCCGTGGGTTTCCCCCGACTCCCTCTCCTGACCTGGGCATTTGCAATCCTAGAGGCAGAGTAAAACAATCATGGCATTACAAAATAAAACACCAGCAGATAAACAAATGTCAGCAAATGTGTTCATTAACTAAAACTCACACACTTTATATCTTTCTTCAGATTGTCCCACTTCGTCTGGGCCTGCAGGGAGTTACACTTCCTGCAGGCCCTTGTCTTCCAAAACCGTCCTACTCACAGAGAGAATAGCACAACATCTAGTGTTATGAATAACACAACAACAATGTCACAATAAGGACACACACCTAGGAAGAAATGTTCTGTTTCTTTCCTGACGGTGGCACGGAGACATCCCCGGAGACATCCCCGGAGCTCTAAATCAGAAACTGTTTCAAGACGTTTTATGTATCCAGCCCAAAAACAAGAATTTGGCTCAAAGGTCTTTACAATCTGTACGACTCCCTCTGTCCTCATCCTCATATCTTTGATTCAGTCATTACAAAGATACTATAATATTACTACTGGGTGGGAGTGGCAACTGAGCATAAACACAACACATATGGTACCTCGATGCGTCATGAGGTGCCGGTGCGCAGTAAGAACTAACGGTGCGCAGATGGGTAAACATCCGAAGTCCCGGTACTAGACAATACTAGTTGTCTTATTAGAATGCAGTGTATGAAATGAGGGATGATTCATAAAATAAGAACGATACAAACGGGATATTGTGCCTTACCTCCCAGCGATGCTCGCGGAGGATGTGGCCCCGGCGAAGAGGGATTCATTCTCCCCTCGCAGTTGGATGAGTTGAGCAGTCTGCTCCTTGCTCCCTATCGAAACACATTGCTGCAGTACGATGTGTCTAACAAAAGCAGTTACATAAATAAATTAGCTTTATAATGAGTCCCAACAATATGAAAACCACGGTTCTGGTTTACATGTCGAAATATTTTCACTTCATATTATTTTATGTATACAAAGAAGACATCTCCAATCGCCCGTATCTTTAAGTAAAACGGTTAGATCGGTTTCCTGTTTCATGTCGTTTCCTATTTGGGTGAGTTGAAACCCTATACTTACATTTAAAAGCAAATCCGGCTCCCGCCGAAGCTTCAGCCGTTGCCGGCCCGTGAGAAGCCATTTTATTTTTAAATAACTCATTCGTCACCGTCGCCCATTGCATCCTGGGATATGGTACACCGCGGAATGTACATCAGATGTATCCTCAACATCTGGGAATAGAAGGCTGCATTCGGAGGAGCCTTGTCTTTTTTTTTAATTGGGACAGCCTTCGTGACGTATGCGGTCTTCGAATGCATCCTCAGGAGGATGCGGCCGCTGAATTGGGACACAGCCTATGCTACTGGGTTTAGCTCAGTGCTAACAGCTGCTACATCTAACTATGCTAACAGCTTGCTAACTATGCTAACAGTATGCTAACTATGCTAACAGTATGCTAACTATGCTAACAGTATGCTAACTATGCTAACAGTATGCTAACTATGCTAACAACATGCTAACCAAAACAAATACTTGAGGTAGGAGATGAGACTGGTCGAATGTACTTACGTAAGTCGCTTTGGATAAAAGCGTCAGCTAAATGTAATGTAACAAACTGAAGGGACTCTGTTAGTGTGAGGACCCAACCCAGTCTCACGGCATCTCGTGTTCACCATCACGATGTGCCCCTTTTCTTCGTGATGCACAGCACGATTTTAAAAGCAATGTATTTCTACTGGTAACGTGTCTCGTGCCTGCAGGCTGCAGCACGTCTTTTTCTCCGGTCGGGTCGTGGAAGACCGGAAGCTGTGTGGTTCATAAAAACATGTCCTTACTCAATATCAAGCCACAGTTATTGCTTTTATTTTAAATCGTATAATTTCGGACTTGTGTTGCTGTGAGGAAAATAAATGGCTCAGAGCCTCAGGATACTGACATCTGTATTTTTAAATGTTTCCTTCTAATTTGTTATTCTTTTCAAAATAACACACTGTTATTTACTCACCAATAACACTCAATTATCCTTGCTTTTATTTATTGGTTTAATTCCATAATCTCGGGCTTTTTTGGCGTTCGTCAGGAACTGAATCTCAAAATAAAAATAAGGTGTACGAAGCTGATCCCGACTGTGTCTTCCTGCAGGACGGACCCTGGGGGACTGCAGTGGTTGAAAGCTGGGGCCTATGCTGCGAAGCTGGTTCATCCTAACCTGATATGTTGGAGTTAGCCGGTCGGCCTAATCCAGAACATACGCGCTCTCACTAAACGGTCCTACGACGCTGGTTATCAAGTGGATCGCTCAGCCAGCCGTGTCCTATCTAGCTAGGTGCGCGTTCACATGAAAGGGGTGGGATCTGGAGCATTCGACCAATCACAAACATGGAGAAGCGCACTGACAGCGCAGCGTCATACTTCCTGAATGAAAAGTGAACTTTAATACTAGTCAAAAATGAAGAAGTTAAACTTTAAACATCCAGGACTTAAACACTTGATCAGGATCAAAGCCTCAGAGCTGCAGCTGCAAGGTGAACACAGCTGGAGCAGAACACGTGTTTGAATGCGTACACTAACAGGTTCATGATATCACTGCCCCGTCTAAAACACGATCTGACTTCAATTACATTTGTCTCCAGTGTTTCCTCAACTTATGTGTTGCTAAAAATAATGCTTCTCCTCCAGTCTGTGACGCTGTGAGTGCTGCACGGCCAGATACGGCTCAGCTGACTCAGATCAGGAGATATGATACATTATGAAGTGATGTGCCGCGGACTGTACTTAATGTACTCTGATCCGGGTACTGATGTTGAGGCCGATATTTAAGAGCTTTCTTAACGCTAATGTTCTAACAGTCAGATTGCTCTGAAGATGGAGGTGATGTTCTATTCATGTTCACGTTCACACAGTCGCTGATTTTTGCCGGCCGTCTTTCCTGCGACGGCAGCTTTTCTGTGTTTCCTTTCTCCTGTAATATGACTTGATCGCTTTAAACTCCGCCCACTGAGCTCTGATTGGTCAGCAGGCGGTGCTTTCACTGAGTTGAGCTCTTAGCCTGCAACCTAACCTGGTCCCGACCAGGTTAGCTGCTTAGCATCAGTTACCATGGAGATCTAGCCGCTAAAAAGAGAACCAGCTTCGGAGGACCGGAAAGCCGGAGTTTCCCCTGAATTTAGCCGCTAAGCGAAAATCCTGCTTCGCAGTATACCCCCCTGGTCTGAGGAAGTGTGAGTGTTTTCAGTTCGACTCCTCAGAGCTGCTCATGAGATCCACAACGTGAACACTGTGATCCGTCAGAACTAACACATACCCTTCTTCACTGCTTCACTGTGTGTGTCTGTATTAGAGAAGAGCTGTGTTGCCTTGAGAAGCTTCTGCTCTGGACGTCCTCAGATAAAACCTACAATTCATAATCACAACCTGTCCTACTTTCTGTCAGAGGGTTTTCTGACAGAAAGGTTTTCGTAGCGGACAGTACCGCTGACTGCTACGTCAGGCGGCGGGTTCATGGTAGATGTGGACATTGTGCTAAACGTGAGCTCTTGGTGGCATTAGCTACCTGTGTTAACTTCATTGGATCATCAGCTGCCACCTCGGGTCCACACGAGGACAACACGCTGGAGATTACTGTCAGTAAAGTAGTTAATAAATGAATCCCTCAGACGCCTGTGGACTGGAGCTGGACTCGAACACAGCTCACAGGAACCTCAAAGTGTCTGAGGACAACAGGACGGGGACACACGTGGAGGAGGAGCCTGACCCCGATCATCCAGAGAGGTTTGGGTGCTGGCTCCAGCTGATGTGCAGAGAGGCTCTGACTGGGCGCTGCTGCTGGGAGGTGGAGTGGAGCGGAGAGGTCTTCAGGCATCAGCCGGTGGGGGGGCAGAGATAAGGTTACGTTTGGAAGGAACGGTCAGTCCTGGAGGCTCCAGAGGCACGACGGTTATTACTGAGTCATGCACAATGAGAACACAACAAGAAAACAGATACACGCAAACAAATAGTGCAAGTACAAGTACAACAAAGTGTATTTACTTATTACGTGCATAAGTAATAGTGAAAAAGTGAAATAGTGAAAGTGCTGGAAGTAGCAGATACATGTTATGATGTTTCAAGTTCAGGTGTTGTAACTCCAAGTGCACGAGACACCGCAGACTTCCGGAGCGCGCGGAGACCCGAAACCAGCGTCGGATCGCTCGCATCGAGTGCTGACGAACATATTTAAGCTTCAGCACCGAAGGCCCTCCAGATGCCCTAAACCTCTCAGCATCCTCTCCGACTGGACGTCCGCAAGAGGCTTCTGGAGTTGGATATTGAGCGAAGATGTTGCCTCGCGCGGCTGTAAACACCGCGGCTGAAGGATACGCAATCCAAAAGGTGTTCTGCTTCAATGAGAGCTTCCACATTGCAGGTGGTCTTTTCACACACCACGAGGGGGGGGGTGAACCAACACGGAGGTTCCCACACCACGAGGGGGGGGGGTGCCAACACGGAGATTCCCACACCACGAGGGGGGGGTGAACCAACACGGAGGTTCCCACACCACGATGGGTGGGGGTGCCGACACGGAGGCCTCTGGGAGGTCGGGGAGTAGATGGCCGGTGAATTCAAAGTGTGCAGAGTGTCCATCTTGGGACACGTACGCATCGCTGCATACATCGAGGGGTTAACATTCTTGCCCTCAAGCAATCTCTTTCATATCTACAGCACGTGTTCACGGGCGGGCTGGGTGCAGGGCACAGCATGGCAGCCTCCGAGGCGAGAGGACGCAGGACTTGTGACCTTGTACATTTCAAAACCCTGCGTGTTTGAAATGTACAAGGTCATTACATCACATTTAGCTTTTCTCCAGAGCGACTCCCAGTCAGGACGTTCGGCCAGGAGGACACAGAGGAAGTGCGTTCGGCCAGGAGGACACGGAGGAAGTGCGTTCGGCCAGGAGGACACAGAGGAAGTGCGTTCGGCCAGGAGGACACGGAGGAAGTGCGTTCGGCCAGGAGGACACAGAGGAAGTGCGTTCGGCCAGGAGGACACGGAGGAAGTGCGTTCGGCCAGGAGGACACGGAGGAAGTGCGTTCGGCCAGGAGGACACGGAGGAAGTGCGTTCGGCCAGGAGGACACAGAGGAAGTGCGTTCGGCCAGGAGGACACGGAGGAAGTGCGTTCGGCCAGGAGGACACAGAGGAAGTGCGTTCGGCCAGGAGGACACGGAGGAAGTGCGTTCGGCCAGGAGGACACGGAGGAAGTGCGTTCGGCCAGGAGGACACGGAGGAAGTGCGTTCGGCCAGGAGGACACGGAGGAAGTGCGTTCGGCCAGGAGGACACGGAGGAAGTGCGTTCGGCCAGGAGGACACGGAGGAAGTGCGTTCGGCCAGGAGGACACGGAGGAAGGGCGTTCGGCCAGGAGGACACGGAGGAAGTGCGTTCGGCCAGGAGGACACGGAGGAAGGGCGTTCGGCCAGGAGGACACGGAGGAAGTGCGTTCGGCCAGGAGGACACGGAGGAAGTGCGTTCGGCCAGGAGGACACGGAGGAAGTGCGTTCGGCCAGGAGGACACGGAGGAAGTGCGTTCGGCCAGGAGGACACGGAGGAAGTGCGTTCGGCCAGGAGGACACGGAGGAAGGGCGTTCGGCCTGGAGGACACGGAGGAAGTGCGTTCGGCCAGGAGGACACGGAGGAAGGGCGTTCGGCCAGGAGGACACGGAGGAAGTGCGTTCGGCCAGGAGGACACGGAGGAAGTGCGTTCGGCCAGGAGGACACGGAGGAAGTGCGTTCGGCCAGGAGGACACGGAGGAAGTGCGTTCGGCCAGGAGGACACGGAGGAAGGGCGTTCGGCCAGGAGGACACGGAGGAAGTGCGTTCGGCCAGGAGGACACGGAGGAAGTGCGTTCGGCCAGGAGGACACGGAGGAAGTGCGTTCGGCCAGGAGGACACGGAGGAAGTGCGTTCGGCCAGGAGGACACGGAGGAAGTGCGTTCGGCCAGGAGGACACGACCTGGAGAGACAGAGCCACAAAGTCAGGCTTCATAGAGACAAGCATCTCAAGTGCTGCTCAGCCGGTCGTATCTCCACGAGGCCGGCCGGTGCTCCATCTCTCAGCTCGAGGCCGGTCCGAGCCAGACGTCAGCATCTATTTGAAACAAAGTGTTTGTAAAAAGTGCGGGAAAACGTGACATCGCCCAAATGCCTCGATATCCACACCACTCCAACCCGTGAGTTGGATGCACGACGGAGTTCAGGTGTCCGCTCCCAGTGCCTTGGCATGCTGGAGATATGACCTCGTATGGGATCCTCCACACGATGCAGACCAGCTGTCCGTCTGCCTCCACGATGCCACGCTGTGTCGTCTTTCTTACAGTTTGGGTTAAAAAGTACAGATTGTTATTTAGTGTTATTAACCGCTGGAGGTCGCGGGGTCACGGGGGGGGGGGTCGTCATGCTCCCTGTCTCCTCCGACACTAACGAGCCCCGGGGGACCCCGGGTCCGCGTGGACACTCGGACACTAACGAGCGTCTCTAATGAGCTCATTAGCACACACTGCATCTTGGGAGGACAGCTTGTCACCATGGTTACGGCTGTAAACAGCTGTGTGTGAGCTCCTGGAGGCCGGTTGCATTTCAGCCAAATGACCGAGGACACGATGGGGGGGCAATCAGGTCTCAGTAATGAGCAGAGGTAAACAACTCTAATGTTAATAATAACTGGGTGTTGTTGTTGTCATGTGTCAGGATGCTGGGCGCGTGCAGAGAACAGAAACAATAACACAGATCAACAACAACAAGGCTTTGATGTGGCGGCTGGAAGATACATGACATGATCATGTTACTGTGGGTAAAAGTAATGCACACTGCACGTGAAGTGAAGTCAGTCGGATGTTGCAACTTGAGATAATCGTGGATTATTCTAAAAACTTTTATCGCCATATTCAGACAATAAATACATTTGAAGCTCGTGAAGACGGGCGACACCTCCCTCCCTGCGTCGCCCTGAACGAATCACTGACAGGCCGACCAGAGCAAGGCGAGGTCAGAGATTACGTCTGATCTCAAATAAAAGAATGTCTTGGCTTTAAGAACATCGGCAAATCCAGATGAATAATACGGCGGCAGCTCGTAGAGTTACGGCGCCACGCGGCGAGCGGAGCCACGCGGCGACAGAGGCTCGACAGCAGGGGGCGCGTTGCCCCCAGAACGACTGACCATCACACCGGCAGACATCCAGGAGCGAGTCCCACACGACGAGCTGGGCGGCACCGGGTTCTGATCCGATCCACACCTACCGATAAAGAGGCTGCACTCCATGGACGCCTGGCAGCACGCCTGCACCAGCTGCTGAGGGACGGGACCCTCGCAGAGGGACCGCTCGGACCTGAAGACCACCAGAAGAAGAACCACCAGAAGAAGAACCACCAGGAGAAGAACCACCAGGAGAAGAACCACCAGGAGAAGAACCACCAGAAGAAGAACCGCCAGGAGAAGAACCACCAGGAGAAGAACCGCCAGGAGAAGAACCACCAGGAGAAGAACCACCAGGAGAAGAACCGCCAGGAGAAGAACCACCAGAAGAAGAACCGCCAGAAGAAGAACCGCCAGAAGAAGAACCACCAGGAGAAGAACCGCCAGGAGAAGAACCGCCAGGAGAAGAACCGCCAGGAGAAGAACCGCCAGGAGAAGAACCACCAGGAGAAGAACCACCAGGAGAAGAACCGCCAGGAGAAGAACCGCCAGGAGAAGAACCGCCAGGAGAAGAACCGCCAGGAGAAGAACCACCAGAAGAAGAACCACCAGGAGAAGAACCACCAGGAGAAGAACCGCCAGGAGAAGAACCACCAGGAGAAGAACCACCAGAAGAAGAACCGCCAGAAGAAGAACCGCCAGGAGAAGAACCACCAGAAGAAGAACCACCAGGAGAAGAACCACCAGGAGAAGAACCGCCAGGAGAAGAACCACCAGGAGAAGAACCGCCAGAAGAAGAACCACCAGGAGAAGAACCGCCAGGAGAAGAACCACCAGGAGAAGAACCACCAGGAGAAGAACCGCCAGAAGAAGAACCGCCAGAAGAAGAACCGCCAGAAGAAGAACCGCCAGGAGAAGAACCGCCAGAAGAAGAACCGCCAGAAGAAGAACCACCAGGAGAAGAACCGCCAGGAGAAGAACCGCCAGAAGAAGAACCGCCAGGAGAAGAACCGCCAGAAGAAGAACCGCCAGAAGAAGAACCACCAGGAGAAGAACCGCCAGGAGAAGAACCGCCAGGAGAAGAACCGCCAGGAGAAGAACCACCAGGAGAAGAACCACCAGGAGAAGAACCGCCAGGAGAAGAACCGCCAGGAGAAGAACCGCCAGGAGAAGAACCGCCAGGAGAAGAACCACCAGAAGAAGAACCACCAGGAGAAGAACCACCAGGAGAAGAACCGCCAGGAGAAGAACCACCAGGAGAAGAACCACCAGAAGAAGAACCGCCAGAAGAAGAACCGCCAGGAGAAGAACCACCAGAAGAAGAACCACCAGGAGAAGAACCACCAGGAGAAGAACCGCCAGGAGAAGAACCACCAGGAGAAGAACCGCCAGAAGAAGAACCACCAGGAGAAGAACCGCCAGGAGAAGAACCACCAGGAGAAGAACCACCAGGAGAAGAACCGCCAGAAGAAGAACCGCCAGAAGAAGAACCGCCAGAAGAAGAACCGCCAGGAGAAGAACCGCCGCACACAAACCTGCCTCTGCACAGCGTGGGAGCTCCTGCCAGCCGTCTCTTCAGATAGGACGAGCAGCCGAACACCAGCGGGTCGACAGAGCAGTCACCGAGTTAGACCAGACCGTAACTATGGATACCGGAATGCTAGGAGCTGTAAGGTGTAGAGGTCAGAGGTCACTGAGAGCCTTCATCCTGAACGCAGTGTGACTGAGGAAGACGAGCTAGAGGTCAGAGGTCACTGAGAGCCTTCATCCTGAACGCAGTGTGACTGAGGAAGACGAGCTAGAGGTCAGAGGTCACTGAGAGCCTTCATCCTGAACGCAGTGTGACTGAGGAAGACGAGCTAGAGGTCAGAGGTCACTGAGAGCCTTCATCCTGAACGCAGTGTGACTGAGGAAGACGAGCTAGAGGTCAGAGGTCACTGAGAGCCTTCATCCTGAACGCAGTGTGACTGAGGAAGACGAGCTAGAGGTCAGAGGTCACTGAGAGCCTTCATCCTGAACGCAGTGTGACTGAGGAAGACGAGCTAGAGGTCAGAGGTCACTGAGAGCCTTCATCCTGAACGCAGTGTGACTGAGGAAGACGAGCTAGAGGTCAGAGGTCACTGAGAGCCTTCATCCTGAACGCAGTGTGACTGAGGAAGACGAGCTAGAGGTCAGAGGTCACTGAGAGCCTTCATCCTGAACGCAGTGTGACTGAGGAAGACGAGCTAGAGGTCAGAGGTCACTGAGAGCCTTCATCCTGAACGCAGTGTGACTGAGGAAGACGAGCTAGAGGTCAGAGGTCACTGAAGAGCTTGCTAAGATTATAATACGTTTATTATACGGTTACATGCCGAACATGAAGGAGTGCGTTGCCCATAAACTACATATCCCACAATGCATCTCAAATATTAATTTTGTTTAGAATTTGACTTTTTTTCCTCCACATTTCAAATTTGTTTATATTTTCAGATTTTGTACAGATCTTCTTTTAAATCATTTTGTGACGTTCTCACTGAAGAGACTTTCAGACGTAGTTAATTATGAAGTAATAATCCAATTCAGAGGCAATAATGTAATATAATACATTATTTTATCTATATTACATATTTATATATGTATATTTTATATAGTTACACACCCTTTGAGTGCAACCATAATGTTAATGTTTCCTTTCCTTCTCGCCCACTCCCCTTCTTCCTTTCCCCTTCTCCCTCAGTCTGACTTTCTGAACATAAGACCTTCTCCAAATCTCTTTTGTTGTACTTCGCTGCAGACGGCGGACAATCTGTAACGTCTTTCCTTCCTGTGAGAATAAACTCTCAAAGACTGTCTTACTTTAAGAATCTGCACCTCACCATTTATAGCAGCAGAACTAGCAGCTGGTCCCAGGTCAGCCTGAACCAGCCCTCACTACAAGAGGAGAGTCTTCAGTCTATAGCAGCAGAACTAGCAGCTGGTCCCAGGTCAGTCTGAACCAGCCCTCACTATAAGAGGAGAGTCTTCAGTCTATAGCAGCAGAACTAGCAGCTGGTCCCAGGTCAGCCTGAACCAGCCCTCACTATAGGAGGAGAGTCTTCAGTCTATAGCAGCAGAACTAGCAGCTGGTCCCAGGTCAGTCTGAACCAGCCCTCACTGTAAGAGGAGAGTCTTCAGTCTATAGCAGCAGAACTAGCAGCTGGTCCCAGGTCAGTCTGAACCAGCCCTCACTATAAGAGGAGAGTCTTCAGTCTATAGCAGCAGAACTAGCAGCTGGTCCCAGGTCAGTCTGAACCAGCCCTCACTATAAGAGGAGAGTCTTCAGTCTATAGCAGCAGAACTAGCAGCTGGTCCCAGGTCAGCCTGAACCAGCCCTCACTATAAGAGGAGAGTCTTCAGTCTATAGCAGCAGAACTAGCAGCTGGTCCCAGGTCAGTCTGAAGCAGCCCTCACTGTAAGAGGAGAGTCTTCAGTCTATAGCAGCAGAACTAGCAGCTGGTCCCAGGTCAGTCTGAACCAGCCCTCACTATAAGAGGAGAGTCTTCAGTCTATAGCAGCAGAACTAGCAGCTGGTCCCAGGTCAGCCTGAACCAGCCCTCACTATAAGAGGAGAGTCTTCAGTCTATAGCAGCAGAACTAGCAGCTGGTCCCAGGTCAGTCTGAACCAGCCCTCACTACAAGAGGAGAGTCTTCAGTCTATAGCAGCAGAACTAGCAGCTGGTCCCAGGTCAGCCTGAACCAGCCCTCACTATAAGAGGAGAGTCTTCAGTCTATAGCAGCAGAACTAGCAGCTGGTCCCAGGTCAGCCTGAACCAGCCCTCACTATAAGAGGAGAGTCTTCAGTCTATAGCAGCAGAACTAGCAGCAGGTCCCAGGTCAGTCTGAACCAGCCCTCACTACAAGAGGAGAGTCTTCAGTCTATAGCAGCAGAACTAGCAGCTGGTCCCAGGTCAGTCTGAACCAGCCCTCACTATAAGAGGAGAGTCTTCAGTCTATAGCAGCTGAACTAGCAGCTGGTCCCAGGTCAGTCTGAACCAGCCCTCACTATAAGAGGAGAGTCTTCAGTCTATAGCAGCAGAACTAGCAGCTGGTCCCAGGTCAGCCTGAACCAGCCCTCACTACAAGAGGAGAGTCTTCAGTCTATAGCAGCAGAACTAGCAGCTGGTCCCAGGTCAGTCTGAACCAGCCCTCACTATAAGAGGAGAGTCTTCAGTCTATAGCAGCAGAACTAGCAGCTGGTCCCAGGTCAGTCTGAACCAGCCCTCACTACAAGAGGAGAGTCTTCAGTCTATAGCAGCAGAACAAGCAGCTGGTCCCAGGTCAGTCTGAACCAGCCCTCACTACAAGAGGAGAGTCTTCAGTCTATAGCAGCAGAACTAGCAGCTGGTCCCAGGTCAGTCTGAACCAGCCCTCACTATAAGAGGAGAGTCTTCAGTCTATAGCAGCAGAACTAGCAGCTGGTCCCAGGTCAGCCTGAACCAGCCCTCACTACAAGAGGAGAGTCTTCAGTCTATAGCAGCAGAACTAGCAGCTGGTCCCAGGTCAGTCTGAACCAGCCCTCACTACAAGAGGAGAGTCTTCAGTCTATAGCAGCAGAACTAGCAGCTGGTCCCAGGTCAGCCTGAACCAGCCCTCACTATAAGAGGAGAGTCTTCAGTCTATAGCAGCTGAACTAGCAGCTGGTCCCAGGTCAGTCTGAACCAGCCCTCACTATAAGAGGAGAGTCTTCAGTCTATAGCAGCAGAACTAGCAGCTGGTCCCAGGTCAGTCTGAACCAGCCCTCACTATAAGAGGAGAGTCTTCAGTCTATAGCAGCAGAACTAGCAGCTGGTCCCAGGTCAGCCTGAACCAGCCCTCACTACAAGAGGAGAGTCTTCAGTCTATAGCAGCAGAACTAGCAGCTGGTCCCAGGTCAGTCTGAACCAGCCCTCACTATAAGAGGAGAGTCTTCAGTCTATAGCAGCAGAACTAGCAGCTGGTCCCAGGTCAGTCTGAAGCAGCCCTCACTGTAAGAGGAGAGTCTTCAGTCTATAGCAGCAGAACTAGCAGCTGGTCCCAGGTCAGCCTGAACCAGCCCTCACTACAAGAGGAGAGTCTTCAGTCTATAGCAGCAGAACTAGCAGCTGGTCCCAGGTCAGTCTGAACCAGCCCTCACTACAAGAGGAGAGTCTTCAGTCTATAGCAGCAGAACTAGCAGCTGGTCCCAGGTCAGCCTGAACCAGCCCTCACTATACGCTCTATAGGAGAGTCTTGGGTTAACATAGACCCTCGCTCTGAGGACAGTTCGCCGGCCCTTAAGCCCCCGTCACACCCGATGGACACACGATAAAGGAAATGTTCAAATTCGGCTGTGATCGTAGCATCGGGCCGTTCGTGAGGGCATAGAAGCCATCGTTTGACCGCCGGTGGAGTTTCTCAGGCTCCGGCAGCAACTTCGTGAGCGGCAACTTCGTAAGGCACTCGTGAGGGCATCTCGTCAAGTCGTGTCATCTTCGTGTTATCATCGGTGCCTTCGCCCTCACTCTGATCGGGGCGAATGCCCGATGGCACCGAGGATAACAAGATGCCCTCACGATGGCCTTACGAAGGGCAACACGGACACACGAGTTCAACACGAAAATGAGCCTTCTCAAGGTCCTTCTGCAGTTTGTTGGCAGGCCAAAGATTTTGCCTCCGCTCACGAAGTCGCTGCCGGAGCCTGAGAAACTCCGCCTGCGGTCAGACGATGGCTTAAGACGCCCTCACGAACGGCCCAATGTTGCTACGATCACAGCCATCATGGACGACTTTATCTGTGAGCATCCGTTGGACGCTGTGTGGGAACATCATTCACGGTTTGTATTGTAGTAACCACCTTGTGGTGAAGCTGGCATGCTCGGACACTCAGGTGAACAACATGTGTGGAGGTTTTGCTGCTGCTCTCACAATCTGAGTCCCTCTGTTTCCAATCCTCTCCTCGTACATGAGGATCCTCAGAGTGCTTCTCTGGCTCCAAGCAGAGCAGACAGAAAGCGCTCAGCACCTGCACCCCTCACCTCGCTTCCCTCCTCAACTTCTCTTTCGGCTCTGGCTTTGAAGCACTTCAGAGTGGATTTGATATGCGCGGTGTTCCCAGGGCGCTGCGTATTGTTCTGTCACTGTACTTTCCTCATACAGCCACTAAGGAACCGCCACGCACGGACTGCAAATGTCCAAGCTACGAAACATAGTAAACATGTGCTGCGTTATAGACGGGTGGCCGGTGGGTCTGATGACTGAAGTGTGGATGATTCCTCATGTCCGTCTGACTAACATGTGATACATGCGACTGTGTTCATCGTGTTGATTATAACGTGTATCCACATGCCTTACAGACAGATGTCACCTTCACGTTTACACTGGGAAATATAGGAGAGATGGAGATGAAAGAAACGCTTACAAGGAAAACAAAATGTATTAATTGTCGAATGTTTCTAAAAATGAATGAACTTCATGAAGTTAAAGTGACGAACACCTCTCCAGCAGCAAGCAGCGCGTGAGAGGAGAGATGTGCACGTTCTGAATGCGATGTATTGTAAAGTAGTACGGAGTACGTGTTGAATCTTACGGCATGTTTTGATATGAAATAAACTCACTGGGAAGGAAACTGAGTGAAGTGTGTGAGCAGGGCCAGGCTGCATGTTGATACTGAATGATATCTGTGTGATGATTCATGCTGAAAGTCATCTGGAGGTTCACGAATACATCATTAACAGATAAGTATATATATACTATCTATACACTGTATATATACTTATATACAGTGTATAGACACTTTAACAGGAAACGCACACACACAGATCTCTGTCCTGAGCCTGAGGGAAGGAGTGTTGATATACTCGCCCAAATATATATATATATCAAAGTCAAAGTCAACTTGATTGTCAATCTCAAAGTATGTTTGTACACACAGAAAGATCAAAATGCTGTTTCCCACAGTCCCGAGCAGAGCTGCGGACCTGGACTCACATTCAGGTTCAGGTCCGGACTTGAGTCCGGACCTGAACCTGAACCTCTGGACTTGAGTCCGGACCTGAACCCATGGCTTGTGTCAAGTTGTGTGAGTAACTAAAGTGAACTTATTGTGAGCTAATTATTAATTGAAAATAAACTCATAATCAACTCAAATTCAAACTCATCAGGTTTATTGCGCTCCCTTCCAACTTGTGTCCACATTTCTCTACAAAGTACAAATGTAAAAAAAAAACTTTTTGCCACTTAGTCTACAAATGACTTCTGACAGCAACTGCAGTGAACTACTACAACGTTCAAACATTTATTTCATTTACCAAACTAAAGTAACCAACCAGTCCCTGAGCTGACTGAGCCTAAATCCCTAACACGGTGCTGAGAGGTAGAGTGTAGAGTAGACTATACGCATCACACTGTTACACACCTACTATACAGTAAAGGCTACACTGTAGTGACTGTACAGTCAGAGTGTACTGTACTGTCTGGACACCATGTCTTTCCTACAACTCTACATGTGTACATTATACAGTACATACTGTACATAGTGATGTACATACATACTGTTAGAAATTAAAATCAATGTTGATATGGCCTAATTTTGAATTAAATACACTATTTAATTTAAATCAGTTTTATTATGAAAAACCCGGAAGTTCACACTATTTACTTAATACTTTTATTCTGAAAATTATTCACTTCCGGTTAGCATTAGCATGTGGCGAAATGCTACGTCTTCAAACCGTGAATCGAAGGTGAAATGACATGTGATGTTGTACACTGAGCACACTGGGATTAGCACTCATTTATTGACGCTGAATAACGTTCATCAGGGAATGTTTAAATAACCACAGACACCAGGATATACGTAAGTGCTAGTTTTTTTACAAGTCCAGTACCGGTTCGGCGTACCGGTACGCAGCACTACTCTCTATGGTGCACCTGTAGAAGTAGCAGAGTATCCTGGAGTCCATGTAGCACGAGTCCAGAGGTATACAAAAAACACACATTAAAATACAACAACACTCAATAATTACAAAAAAACACAAAATAACCGTTTACTTCAAGAAAGCAGGATATATATAAAAAAACTAGGGCAGTCCCGTTAATAACGCGTTAACACAAAACATATTTGACGCCAATAATTATTTTAACGCGATTAACGCATGTGTATTTTTTGTCCTCGCCGCCCCGTAGCTTCAGAGCATCGAGTTTAAAATACCATCTGCAAGCTGACGCTGACAGCCCCGCTCCTGCCGGCCGCTTGCTGCAGACCACACTTCCACGCTCACCGGCAGGCACCGCCTGGCCACCGGGAGGACCGGGAGGGTGTGTGTGTGTGTGTGTGTGTGTGTGTGGCCCGAGCGAGCGAGAGAGAGACCTTACGTGCATTGTTGTTGTTAGCATCTGGTGCTAGCTAGCTGCGCTAACGGATAGAAGGAGCTGTTTCAATGAAAACAGAGGAGCGACACCACTGCGCCGAGCGCTTGACTTGATGCAGGAAGCAGACAGCGGGACGTTGGAGGAGAGGTCAGCACACTCAGCTCGGAGAGTTCGCGCAACATGATCGCAGCGTCCAGGCAGCTCCCGGTGCATATGCCTTGAGCCGCACATAGCTCCAACGATCACACACACACACACACACACACGCACGCACGCACGCACGCACGCACGCGCGCGCGCGCACGCGTATTCGTCCCGTCACGGGTCGGACGTCACAGGTCGGCACATGCAGTCACACGGCGAATACGCCTTTTTTTACGAGTGGGAAGTATTACACTATATATAATCCAGGGGGCGGTATTGCACCTAAAAGCCAGCCGCCCGTAAATAACAAATGAAGAACAAGAACAAAACACAACCAAACGAACACAACACATGAAGAAGAACCGTTAGCAGCTACGGCGAGTTCACACAACACACAGCAGCTAGAACCCACCTGCTTCTTTTAAACCAGCGGCGTGGGAACATGTCGGGTTCCCTGTGGACTACAATAACGAAGGGGTGCGAGTTGTGGATCGGACGAGGACGGTGTGTCGGCGTTGTTCCACAGCGGTGCGGTATGCTGGTGGCAACACGTCTAACATGCTCAATCACCTCCGAGTCAGTCTCAGTCCGCAGCGAGAGGGTTTCCTCGACGGCAGGTGCCATAGTTACCGCCAACAGATCTGCCCTCACTGCTGACAACGTAGACCAACTCGTCTTTCTGAAGAACAACTAGAAAATAGAGCAAAGCTTGAGTACCTTTATTTAGGCGTAATGGCCTCACACACGCACACGTTAATTACACACGTTAGACATTGCTCCTAAAGGCACAGATTTGATTTTGTTTCATATTTATCATTGTATTTATTTTATATGTTGACATCAGGAGATGTTATACAGTTCTGTATCGCCTTGTATTGATCGTGAGCCGTTATAAATAATATGGCCATCTGAGTGTGTGTGTGTGTGTGTGTGCGTGTGTGTGTGTGTGTGTGTGTGTGTGTGTGTGTGTGTGTGTGTGTGTTACTGTTTGTGGTTTGTTTTTAACAGTGTAATACCGTTAATGATTCCAAATGTTAGAGTTCCTTATTTTCACACCAAAACTTGCTCTACTGTTACAAATAAATAACAGCAACAAAATTATGCATTTGGGACTTTTTTTTGCTTTTCCTTGTTGTACCGAACCGTGACTTCTGTGAACCGTTACACCCCTACTGCCTTGTTGTTGTTGTTGTTGTTGTTGTTGTTGTTCTTTCTGTTTATTTGCCTCTTCGTCCAGAACCTTTCTTTTTAAAGATAGAGCAGATTTTATCGCTCCTCCTCTCACTTCTCTTTCTAACCTCTCCCTCAGCACTAACACAAGTCCTAAAGTGTGGAAGTCAGCGTATGTCCTGCCCCTTACATTCCAGTTCAAAAACTTAAAGTGTTGTAAGAACCAGGCTGGGCGGTTTCCATGCAACAAATGTATCCAAGCCAGAGTGCACATGTAGCGGATGAATTCATGAGTCCTCTAAAAAACTGGGCTTCCGATTTCGTGCGGACAGTAGTCTGAAATGGATGAATTAATTTTTGTTATGGAGAAGGGGAGGCTTGGTTCCCCCTCTGCGTTGCAACGGGGGAGTGGAAAAGTGTCCGGGGCTTCGGCCGGAAGCGCCGACAGGTTGAGCTTTTCAAAGCCCCTTCTCTGTTGGCACTTTTTTCAACCATTTTTTAAAACTTAATTTTGGATTATTTTAAGATATAATTGACCGTTTTCTTTACTTTTTTCTTCTTTCCACGGGTGGGCGCGCATGGCAGGCCGCCTATGAGCTCCCAAATTCGGCCTGGAACCTCCAGGATTTGTGGGCTAAGCTCCATAAACTGACCATGTCACCCAGAAATGTCAATTTTATAGCCCAAACATATATAATACAAATACATTTAAAAAGTAAAAGGTACAATTGTGCTCCGAATTACCCGAAATGTGATTTATATAGCCCCATGATAGTGAATAAAAATCATTTTCATGGAAAAAAGTGTTAAAAGGCCTGATTAAAGCATATGCAGGACCCCAACGAGCTCCGGACTATGTGTATTGTGTTAGGGAACCATATTAATGATAAAATAAATCATTTAAATGAAAAAATAATTGTTACAAATCAGTTTTAGGGGACAACTGTGGAGAGGAGCCTGAACATGACTCTCCAGCACACCAGAGAAGCAGGGTATGAGACCCACAGAGACCCAGAGACCCAGACAGACCCATAGACCCAGGGCACAACACCCCCCCTTTTCTGTGTGAGCTGTGTGAATAGAGGCAGTTCGGACCCAGACAGAAGCGGGGTGTGAGAGACTCACAGAGACCCAGAGAGCTCCATGTAGCAGCAGGTGGCTCTTCCACCCAGACTGTACCTTTGTAACCCAGGAGAGCAGCTTGAATCATGGGTAGATGAGTGTTAAAAGTGCATTAAACTGTTTTAATTCAAATGTACATTTGACTGCATACACATGCAGTGATATGGACAGAAAACTGTCCATTTCGTCCACATTTGTTATTAGAGATGTTATTGATTGGGATAAAGCCCTTGAGATGCATCGTCTCGTTTCCAAGGGGGTCCCGACAACAGCAACAACTTACAGACAAACATAAAGACACAATGCAAAACATGACACACAAGACAAACCACGTACAGTCTGTTAATTGAAATTCAAGCGATGCACACAATCATTACAATTTGAGACAGTCGAGCAAATCAGTTTCATCAATATCATTAATAACAAGTGCAGAGCAGCTGAAAGTGAGATGACAATGCATGTTTAAATAAACCCAATGATGCCAGAGCTCTAACGGCAGCAGGTCAAGTGTTCCAGTCAGTTGGGGCTTTGAACATGAACGCTCTTCTGACAATCCATTGTTTTGCAGAGAACAGAGAAATAAATCTGAACAGAATGTCTAACTTGATGAAATGAGTAGGGTACAAAATACTGCTTTAAATGTAACTGATGAAAATGTACAAGAAGATACAAACAGCAGAGCCACTGCTGTTAGCACGGTCTCAGACTCACAGGCACATATGCAGAGTTCCAGGGTGATGCACATGGCTTTTCTACCCAGCAATAAGCCTTTGAAACCTGGGGAAAAGTGGTGTGAATAGAGGGAGAGCGCACCCATAGACAAGCAGGCTGTGAGACGCACAGAGCACACCCAGAGATCTCCTTGCTCCATGGCTCTTGCACCCAGACTGCACCCAGAGAACAGGCAGCTTCACAGCACTTTACAAGCCAGGAAAAGTGATTGAATCCTGGGTATACATGTTTTAAATAGTCTGATACCTCCAGGGCGCATCACCGCATTTTACAAGCCAGGGAAGGTGCCTGCATCCTGGGTAAACATTGTTTAATTGTTTAAGTGTTTTTAAATGTGTGGAACAGTGTTTTGTCACTTTCAAAAGTCTCCCGTCATTGCCCGGAGAGATTGGGTCGATGTTGTTTTCAATCTGACCGTTAATATTCCAGTGAGACGAAGTACGTACAATGACCGGAGTGATCCCATGTTAATGTTGTCCCAAAACCAGAGCATTCCCTCACCACCGGTGTCCACCAGGAGGCTCGAGGGTTACCCTGAGGCACCTAGGACCTTGAGACCAAATCTCCCCGCCGGGGTTTTGGAAATAGAGGCTTTGAACACCGCTCACTCTGGTTCAATGTCCCCAACCTCCACAGGAATGCCTGAAAAGCTCCGCCGGAGGTGTGAGTTGAAGGCCTCCTGAACTCGGGCCTCCTCCAGACGTTCCCAGTTCACCCGGACTACACGTTTGGGCTTACCAGGTCTATCCAGAGGCTTCCCCCGCCACTCGACCCAACTCACCACCAGATGGTGATCAGTTGACAACTCCGCCCCTCTCTTTACCCGAGTGTCCAAAACATACGGCCTCAGGTCCGATGATACGATAACGAAATCGATCATGGACCTTCTGCCTAGGGTGCTCTGGTACCACGTACACTTATGAGCATCCTTATGCTCGAACATGGTGTTTGTTATGGCCAATCCATGACTAGCACAGAAGTCCAGTAACGAACCACCACTCCGGTTCAGATCAGGGGGGCCGTTCCTCCCAATCACGCCCCTCCAAGTGTCTCCATCATCGCCCACATGTGCGCTGAAGTCTCCCAGCAAGACTAAAGAGTCCCCTTCAGGAGCCCATACAGGACTCTTTCCAGGGTCTCCCAGCAGGACTAAAGAGTCCCCTTCAGGAGCCCATACAGGACTCTTTCCAGGGTCTCCCAGCAGGACTAAGGAGTCCCCTTCAGGAGCCCATACAGGACTCTTTCCAGGGTCTCCCAGAAGGCCGAATACTCTGAACTGCTGTTGGGTGCAACACAACTTCTTGCAGCTTAATATCTCCAAAACGGAAGCTATTTTAGTTGGCACACCAAACCAGGTCCAGTCATCCCCCATAACCCACAGCACCTTTTCTGGCCAAAACATACCCCTCTCCACAGCAGTTACCAACCTGGGTATAAGATTTGACAGGCATCTGACCTTTGACACCCACATCAAACACCTGTGAAAAACCTCCTTCTACCACCTCAGGAACAATGCCAAACTCCATTCTACACTCTCCCTGTCAGATGCTGAACAACTGGTCCATGCCTTCGTCTCCTCAAGGCTCGACTACGGCAACGCTCTCCTCATCGGGACTCCTAGCGGGAGCCTTCAGAAGCTCCAATACGTACAGAACAGTGCCACTAGGACCCTGATGAGGGTGAGAAAGTACAACCACATCACACCCGTTCTTCATTCCCTCCACTGGCTTCCTGTCTCATTCAGGATCAAATACAAGATCGCACTGCTGACCCATCAATGCATCCATGGGAACGCTCCTCCATACCTGAAGGAACTTCTCACATCACAAGCCTCCACACGCAACCTCCGTTCCACAACCAACCATCGGCTTCTTCCCCCGAGGACCAAACCCCGCACAATGGGGGATCGGGCTCTCTGTGCAGCTGCTCCTCACCTGTGGAATTCCCTCCCAGACCACCTGAGGACCCCACAGACCACTGACGCCTTCAAGAAAGGCTTAAAAACCTTTCTTTTAAAAAAAGCTTTTGATTAAACTTTTGTTTATTTTTTGTTTTTAGTATGCCTCCTGTAGCGCCTTGGGATTGCTGTTAGCAATGAAAGGTGCTTTATAAATCGAATTTATTATTATTATTATAAGCACACCCAACAGTCAGAGTTTCCCCCCCCATAACCCGCAGGCGTAGGGAGGCGACCCTCTCGTCCACTGGGGTAAACTCCAACAACGAAGCACCTAACCGGGGACTTGTGAGTATCCCCACACCCGCCCGGCGCCTCACACCTTGAGCAACTCCGGAGAAGAATAGAGTCCCACCCCTATCCAGAAGGAAGGTTGTTTTTACTTGCGCATCTCAAAACATTCTATTGCACGGAGAATTCAAGGTCTCCGTCCTCACCCACCAGTGTGTCCATGGAACTGCCCCTCCCTACCTCAAGGAACTCCTCACCCCCCATACCTCCTTGCGGACCACCCGTTCCAGCAACTCCAACTTCCTCAAACCCCCCAGGACTAAGCTCCGTGCTCTGGGAGACCGGGCCTTCTGCTCGGCTGCCCCCAGCCTGTGGAATGCTCTCCCCGACCGCACGAGGCACCACAGACCGTGGAGGCTTTTAAAAAAGGCCTCAAAACCCATCTCTACAAAAGAGCCTTTGCCTAGACATTTTTATCACCCTTTTATTTATTTATTATTTTTGTATTGCTTTTTTATTAATTCTACCGTGTAATGTTTATTTATACTGTTCATGCTCACTACTTGGAGCACTTCGGGATTTGAAATCAAATATGAAGTGCTTTATAAATGGAACCCATTATTATTATTATTACTATTTCATCTGTTTTATTTGTTTTATGTCCTATATATATTCATGTTGCTCTCTTGGAGGAGCCTTCGGTTTGTCATTGCCATATCTACACTGTAGCTGCTGAGCACATGATGATAAAGACTTGAAACTTGAAACTTGCTTCTTCTTCTCTCAAGTTTCTGACTTTTTTGTAGAAAGTCAACAAAGTTTAAACATTTTCTAAATACAGAGTTTTTTCAGAAAATCTTACATTTCTGTTTTTTAATATCATGCAAGACTGATTATTGACGAAACAAGAATTCCTTAATCCATTAACCCTTAATATATTGATATGTAATTATTAGTTAGTCCGGTGGTTCTCAACTGGTGGGTCGCGACCCAAAAGTGGGCCGCGGACCCGTTTCGAGTGGGTCGCAGATGTGAGTGAAGAAAAGAAAAAGGTGAAAATAAAAACAATATCTTTTTTTGTTTTTTGGAAAAAAGTCAAACTTTTATTTTGAAGGCCCGATGTTCTAATGCATATCATTCAGTCGGCTTTGGACTGTAAGTACCGGAAACTTCTGTCACGTAGTGATCATCTTCTCAATAAAAACCTCTTTGCTGATGTTTTCTCGAGTCGTCTGGCCAATCAGAATCAAGAACAGTGTTGCCGGAAGTCCCCACGGAGAATGCATTTGCGGTTGAACTATTCTTTATACATCCATGGGTACAGCTTCAGATACAAATGAACACATAATGAAATATGACCCCTGGTTTGATGACTGACAGGTCGCAGAACAATGGGGGCTATCTCCCCTCACCGACAAAGTACTTCACACACTCTCTCCTCTTTGCTCTCTCTCAGCGAGCTGTCAGAACTAAGTGAAACACAAACAATGGCATCAAATATTATTAATATGTCTTTTTCTCAGAGAGTACCAGAATGCGTAGTTTATATGTTAGTATTACATCTCCTGGGGGAGAATACCCCCAGACCCCCTGCTGGGGTTGGGTTTTCAGCATGTGTGTCTTTTTATGTTAAACAGTTCAGCTTTGATTCCATCATCTCATTAAACCTTATTTAAAAGCATACTTTAGTTCTGTGAAGGGATATAAGGGAAATATGCTGTACTTCACTTTAAGTAAAAGTGGGTCCCGAGGCCTGACCAGTTGAGAACCACTGAGTTAGTCTATCGTTGTCCTTAGATATAAAGTGGTGCCCCCCCTGAGAGGTGACTTGATGTACATTGAGTTATATTAATTAATATAATAATTACATTAAATACAAAATACTTTTGAATATCAATTCCATATGAAAGGCATTTAAATGTACTTTAAGCACTTATCTTTCGTGTCACTAAGTATCAACCCCTATTTGGGATTCAATGAATATTAATAGTTGTGTTCATATATTGTATCTGTTAGAAACTAAACTTGCTCCTAGTGGGTCAATAAAAGTGTTTTTTGATTATATCTTTTTGGAATAGATGCTGTATTAGAGTATGACAAAGGAGAGTTTAAGAATATCAGATTTATATTTTTCTCAAACAGCGGTAAAGAATCAACATCTGGAACAAGTGCAAATGGACTGATATTGGTGTAAATATTCTAAAGGTCTGAGTTACATTATGAGCACTTCTCACATACAGTATGTGCATGACCGATCCTCACGGTGCACACACTGACGTATCCCTACTATACGGCCTTTAAACATTCACCACCAGCATTCATGATCAATCCACTTTATTAACAGGTTTTATGTTGAATCATTTAACCATCAAGTCAGGGACAGTTTCCTCCCACAGGCCATAAGACTGTCAGACACTTGCACTTTGGAAACACATCCCTAACATTCATCTGGCTGTTACTCAGAGATTATGTATCTAATATATTATTCCATTTACTTGCATATAGACTCTTATTGCACTATTTCACTAAGACTTTCATCGTCATAACTACACAGTAGCTATGTTCGTATGGCAAATAAAAACACTTGAACCATTATCACTATCATCAGGGTGTCTAATCTGTAAGATACACGAGAAGTTCTGCACATTATTTTACCACAAAGCAAGACTCCTGCAAATGTCACGTATTTTGGTTACATTCAGTCCGTACAATAAAGGGTTGAAGAGCGGTTGGCACGAGAGCCAGTACGACGATAAGATAATTCTCACAATATTGGGTATTTTCCTCATATTAAACCTGCCCTGCACGATCTCAAAGAAAGCCCCGAAGGAGAAGTTGATGAGGGAAGCGAGGTGAGGGGTGCAGGTGCTGACAGCTTTCTGTCTGCTCTGCTTACAGCCAGAGAAACACACTCTGAGGATCCTCATGTACGAGTACACGATCAGTATTATAAGAGCTACTATCACGGTGAATATGTAAACCAGTCCACAGACATTAATGACCGTAGTGTCAGAGCAGGCCAGCTTAACAATGGAGTAGTTATCACAGTACACTTTGTTAATGATGTCCCCACACAGCTGCAGAGGGACGCTCAGAGACAGCATGACCACACTCGCCAGAACACTGTACGCCCACACAAACACCGTGAGGAACGCAACCCTGCTAGAAGTCATACGTGTGTTATATTGCAGAGGATGACAGATAGCAAGATACCTGTCATAAGACATGATTCCTAAGGTAAACAGTTCCACACTGCCGTATGTGTGCACGGAGAAAACCTGCAGGAAGCAGAGCGGAGCAGAGACAGTGTGGATGTCAGAGAGGATCTGAACCAGAAGGAATGGAAACAACCCTGTACTACCACACAGTTCATTTACAAACAGGCTGCACAGGAAGAGGTACATAGGTTCATGCAAGCTCCTGTTCACACAGATAACCACAATAAGCAACACGTTGGCACCTAAAATACACACATACACGCACATGACGATCATGAAGAACAAGTACTTAAAAACCCCTGTGTCGAAGTATGCAGCAAGAGTGAAATATGAAATGTGAGTAGAGTTCACCATGATCCTCCTGTGGTTCTTCAAGCATCACAACACGAGCAGTGCATTACCTGGATGTAGATGTCACTTTAAACATGGCAATAACAGTGAACACATGTTCCTCATCATGAGAACACATAAGACAGATGATCCAAACTGACCGTCCTATATCAATGTGTATAATACAGAGATCCAGAGTGTGTGAGGTGCTGCTCTCCTCACTGAGCTGAAACTCTGAGCTGCTGCTTTTACCTTCTGTCTGCAGCTCACTGACGTCATCCTTCAGGGATCCTCCTTCTGTAACTCAGGGTTTCACCACCAGAAGCAGACGTGCTCCATTCAATCCGTCATTCCACGTTATTTTAATGTCACCCAGCGACGTATAGGCCTGTCCTTAAAGAATGCAGACAATTCTCTGTTTGGTGCAGATGGCATCTTGTTTTCTAGTCGTAACCATCTTGTTTTCTAGTCATCACCATCTTGGTTTCTAGTAGTCACCATCTTGGTTTCTGGTCATCACCATCTTGGTTTCTAGTCGTCACCATCTTGTTTTCTAGTCGTCACCATCTTGGTTTCTAGTCGTCAACATCTTGGTTTCTGGTCGTCACCATCTTGTTTTCTAGTCGTCACCATCTTGTTTTCTAGTCGTCACCATCTTGGTTTCTAGTCGTCACCACCTTGGTTTCCGGTCGCCACCATCTTGGTTTCTAGTCGTCACCATCTTGTTTTCTAGTCGTCACCATCTTGGTTTCTAGTCGTCACCATCTTGGTTTCTAGTCGTCAACATCTTGTTTTCTGGTCGTCACCATCTTGGTTTCTGGTCGTCACCATCTTGGTTTCTAGTCGTCACCATCTTGGTTTCTAGTCGTCACCATCTTGGTTTCTAGTCGTCAACATCTTGTTTTCTGGTCGTCACCATCTTGTTTTCTGGTCGTCACCATCTTGTTTTCTAGTCGTCAACATCTTGTTTTCTGGTCGTCACCATCTTGTTTTCTAGTCGTCACCATCTTGTTTTCTGGTCGTCAACATCTTGTTTTCTGGTCGTCACCATCTTGTTTTCTAGTCGTCACCATCTTGGTTTCTGGTCGTCACCACCTTGTTTTCTGGTCGTCACCATCTTGTTTTCTGGTCGTCAACATCTTGTTTTCTGGTCGTCACCACCTTGTTTTCTGGTCGTCACCATCTTGGTTTCTGGTCGTCAACATCTTGTTTTCTGGTCGTCACCACCTTGTTTTCTGGTCGTCACCATCTTGGTTTCTGGTCGTCAGCATCTTGTTTTCTAGTCGTCACCATCTTGGTTTCTGGTCGTCACCATCTTGTTTTCTGGTCGTCACCATCTTGGTTTCTGGTCGTCAACATCTTGTTTTCTGGTCGTCACCACCTTGTTTTCTGGTCGTCACCATCTTGGTTTCTGGTCGTCAGCATCTTGTTTTCTAGTCGTCACCATCTTGGTTTCTGGTCGTCACCATCTTGGTTTCTGGTCGTCAGCATCTTGTTTTCTAGTCGTCACCATCTTGGTTTCTGGTCGTCACCACCTTGTTTTCTGGTCGTCACCATCTTGGTTTCTGGTCGTCAGCATCTTGTTTTCTAGTCGTCACCACCTTGGTTTCTAGTCGTCAACATTTATTTTGTTGTTCGTCAACATTTATGTTTGATTTATGACAACAATATCTTGACCTCGTATTACCGCTGTTATACGGACTAGCATCGTCCCTTGCTTTTTGATATTCTTGTTCCACCATGAGCAGCGACAGGAAGACAGCGTGCTCTGAACACCTGTGTGAATGAGCTTCAGTGTGACAGCTGTAAAGAGAGGTGGACGGTCCACACGCAGAGATAAACACCAACACATGTTAACGTCGCAGAATCGATGACAACAGCATCCAGCGGCCGTCTGATGGATCCGCTTCAACAGACGGGCGTTCAGGTTTCGTTCTGATGGCTTCCGTCTGAGAGGCACGGTCACAACAAGCTTCTTCTCCAATGTCTATAGTGACAAGACGCTGATTCTCACAAGAGCTCAAGTGTGTTGAACTTGAGGTGCTCGGAGCGGCAGCACAGACACTGGGAGAGACATGGAGCTCAGGAAAAGATGCTGTACGAACACAGGGCCGTGCGATGCCACAGAGAACCCCAGAGGAAGTGGAGCGTCCCTCACTGAACACGTCGTGAGATATATGTTATGATACGATCCAATACAATATCTTCAAAACCCTCGAATGTACTTTTGATCTGGGACTAAACTTTGGATTTGATTTCAGGACTGATGTCTAACCTCATGAAGTCGTGTGACCCTGTTTCTTCGATGGAAACACAGATGCTGTTACATGTTGTCATGGCAGGTGGGTTCATAGAGTTTCAGAGTGTCATTGGGGGGAGCAGCTTCTGTCTGAAGGTGGGGGACATGTTGTTATGTCAGTCAGGTTATTCTTTTACATTACTGTTTTAACCCCCCCTGGGTCATGGTGTGAAGCCCCTCCCCATACTGGCTCCTGTTACAGATTCTGAAGCGTTTTGTATTTTCAGCGTTTGGTTTCTGCAGCTTTTAGTAAACGCTGCCATGTCTCCTCAAGCTGCTGGATGTTCTCTAAACGCTGCCATGTCTCCTCAAGCTGCTGGATGTTCTCTAAACGCTGCCATGTCTCCTCAAGCTGCTGGATGTTCTCTAAACGCTGCCATGTCTCCTCAAGCTGCTGGATGTTCTCTAAACGCTGCCATGTCTCCTCAAGCTGCTGGATGTTCTCTAAACGCTGCCATGTCTCCTCAAGCTGCTGGATGTTCTCTAAACGCTGCCATGTGTCCTCAAGCTGCTGGATGTTCTCTAAACGCTGCCATGTCTCCTCAAGCTGCTGGATGTTCTCTAAACGCTGCCATGTCTCCTCAAGCTGCTGGATGTTCTCTAGACGCTGCCATGTCTCCTCAAGATGCTGGATGTTCTCTAAACGCTGCCATGTCTCCTCAAGCTGCTGAGTGTTCTCTAAACGCTGCCATGTCTCCTCAAGCTGCTGGATGTTCTCTAAACGCTGCCATGTCTCCTCAAGCTGCTGGATGTTCTCTAGACGCTGCCATGTCTCCTCAAGATGCTGGATGTTCTCTAAACGCTGCCATGTCTCCTCAAGCTGCTGAGTGTTCTCTAAACGCTGCCATGTCTCCTCAAGCTGCTGGATGTTCTCTAAACGCTGCCATGTCTCCTCAAGCTGCTGGATGTTCTCTAAACGCTGCCATGTCTCCTCAAGATGCTGGATGTTCTCTAAACGCTGCCATGTCTCCTCAAGCTGCTGAGTGTTCTCTAAACGCTGCCATGTCTCCTCAAGCTGCTGGATGTTCTCTAAACGCTGCCATGTCTCCTCAAGCTGCTGGATGTTCTCTAAACGCTGCCATGTCTCCTCAAGCTGCTGGACGTTCTCTAAACGCTGCCATGTCTCCTCAAGCTGCTGGATGTTCTCTAAACGCTGCCATGTCTCCTCAAGCTGCTGGATGTTCTCTAAACGCTGCCATGTCTCCTCAAGCTGCTGGATGTTCTCTAAACGCTGCCATGTCTCCTCAAGCTGCTGAGTGTTCTCTAAACGCTGCCATGTCTCCTCAAGCTGCTGAGTGTTCTCTAAACGCTGCCATGTCTCCTCAAGCTGCTGGATGTTCTCTAAACGCTGCCATGTCTCCTCAAGCTGCCGGATGTTCTCTAAACGCTGCCATGTCTCCTCAAGCTGCTGAGTGTTCTCTAAACGCTGCCATGTCTCCTCAAGCTGCTGGATGTTCTCTAAACGCTGCCATGTCTCCTCAAGCTGCTGGATATTCTCTAAACGCTGCCATGTCTCCTCAAGCTGCTGGTTGTTCTCTAAACGCTGCCATGTCTCCTCAAGCTGCTGGATGTTCTCTAAACGCTGCCATGTCTCCTCAAGCTGCTGGATGTTCTCTAAATGCTGCCATGTCTCCTCAAGATGCTGGATGTTCTCTAAACGCTGCCATGTTTCCTCAAGCTGCTGAGTGTTCTCTAAACGCTGCCATGTCTCCTCAAGCTGCTGGATGTTCTCTAAACGCTGCCATGTCTCCTCAAGCTGCTGGTTGTTCTCTAAACGCTGCCATGTCTCCTCAAGCTGCCGGATGTTCTCTAAACGCTGCCATGTCTCCTCAAGCTGCTGAGTGTTCTCTAAACGCTGCCATGTCTCCTCAAGCTGCTGGATGTTCTCTAAACGCTGCCATGTCTCCTCAAGCTGCTGGATGTTCTCTAAACGCTGCCATGTCTCCTCAAGCTGCTGAGTGTTCTCTAAACGCTGCCATGTCTCCTCAAGCTGCTGAGTGTTCTCTAAACGCTGCATGTTTTACCACGGGGATATCGCTGAGAGACCGGAGCGCCTCTACGCCTCGAGCTGGTCCTGCTTCGCCTATCCTGCTGTAGGCCTACTGAGGAGGTTCTGCACCGGGGATATCGCGAGGAGAACGGAGCGCCGCCACATTTCGGGCCTGCTTGCACGCCTATCCGGATGCTCTGCTGGTCTGGGAAAATGGCCCATTTCGGGATTCTGCTGTGCCTGTTAACCGTCGTGGACGATGAGAAGGTCTCTAGTCATTCTGAGGAGTCTACTGGACTCAGGTCTGTTCTGCCACCCGCAGTGGGCATCCCCTGCAAAGGTTCGGATGTGTTGCTCAAACAATTACCGGTTGCCTTGTCACAGTCAATCTGCTCGACACATTTTTTTTTTGTTTTCCTGCGATGATGGTTCTTCAGGACTGCTTCTTCAGCTCTAATAACACTCTCGCAGACTTTTCCGGTGTCTCTAAAGTAGATGACGGTGTATGTGTGTCGCTTAAGAGGAAAAGATGCCTGTTTTTGTTGTTGTTATTACTGTCAGGAAATGTCCAACCTAACCCTGGTCCGCCCAGTAGTAGTAGTCAGATCGCTACTCCTGCTGATTTTAAAGCTAGGTCTGGGTTGGGTTTCATCCACTTGAATGTGCGCAGTCTGTCAGGTAAACTAGATGCTGTCCGTCTCTGGGCTCGACTGACGCTGACGTCATTGTCTTATCTGAAACACGGCTAAACAAGTCTGTCTGGCCTCTGACGTCGCCTTAAATGGTTTTAATGTGTATCGTTCCGACCGGCCTGATGAAGGCGGTGGCGTTGCCATTTATGTTCAGAATAAGTTCAGTGTAACCGCATTAGTTTCCAAATCGATCAGGAAGCAATTTGATGTTTAGCCTTAAATATAGAAGTGGCAAAGGGTCAAAGGTCATGGTGGTGGGCTGCTACTGACCCCCCTCAGCTGGCAAGGACTCCTTGTCTTCACTAGCAAATCTTTTATCTCAGCTAGACTACAGGACATAGTGCTGCTTGGAGGTTTGAGCTGGGACTGGTTAACTGCAGAGTCAGAGGATTTAAAAACCTTTGTATCTCTCTGAATGTTACTCAGACTGTGGACAGTCCGACTCGCCCTCACATCAAGTCCCTAATAAATCCTCCCTAATTGATCTCATTCTAACTAATGCTCCCCATAAATACTCATCTGTGGGAGTATCTGCTAATGATCTGAGCGATCTCTGAGCTGTAGCCACAGTTAGGGACACTAAGGTCCAAAAGGTTAAACCTCGCATTATCATTAAGAGAGACATGAACACTTTGTGGAGCAGGTTAGTTCATGATCTGTTTGATTTTGATTGGGGTAAATGGATCTGTGTGCTGATGTAGAAACCGCATGGTCTTATTTTTATCTTGGTTTTATGGAGATCATTGATAGACATGCACCCCTGCGTACACTTAGAGTGAAGGGACGAGACACTCCCTGGTTCTCTGCTGAGCTGTCCAGTGTCCTTCATGAGAGGAACAAGGCCTGGGCAAAGGCTAGGAGATCCGGCTCAGAGGTAGAGTGGCTGCGTTTTAGGCAGCTAAGGAATAGTTTCACTTCAAATGTCAAAAGTGCAAAGTCGAAGTACTATCTGTCAGTTACCACAGAAAACCTAAATAATCCTAGGAAATGTTGGAAAGCCATAAAATCGATATCCACGGTGAGATCCGTAATGAGCTCCTCCGTGCCTCACCACAGCACCTGCTCTCTGTCGGACAGGGCTCTATGCTCAGCTGCTTTAATGAGCACTGTGTGTCCTGTGGCTCTCTGCTTGATTCTGTCACTAACTCTGCTTCTGTGAACACCCCAGTCTGTGACTCTGAACAACGTGGTCTGGAAAACCCTTTCAGTTGTACTCCTTTTACTGTTGATGTTGTTCATGAAGCCTTATCTAAGCTAGATCCTAGGAAACCGGCCGGCCCGGACAACGTAGAACCTTTCTTTTTAAAGATAGCTGCAGATGTTATCGCTCCACCTCTCACTACTCTTTGTAACCTCTCCCTCAGCACTAATACAATTCCAAAAGTATGGAAGTCTGCTTATGTCTTGCCTTTGCTGAAAGGAGGGGAGGCACCTTATTGAATAACTATAGGCCGTCTCTAAGTGGTCAGTTCTGGCTCAGGCTCTTGAACGCCTAGTGAGTGAACAGGTAAAGGAGTTTTTATGTATAAATGACATCCTGTCTAAACATCAGTCAGGCTTCAGAAAGCAGCACAGCACCATCACTGCGACATTGAAAGTGGTGAATGACATTACTACTATTTTAGATAATAAGCAGAGTTGTGCAGCTCTGTTTGCTGACCTGTCCAAAGCGTTTGACACGTCGATCATCTCATCTTAAAGCAGAGGCTGCTCAGTGTCGGCATGTCCAGCCGTGCAGTGGGTGGTTTGAGAACTACCTCTCTGAAAGGTCCCATGTGTTCACTTTGATGGACTGTCTTCTGAGTGGTTAAACATTTCTAATGGTGTTCCTCAAGGCTCTGTTTTAGGACCACTTTTATTCTCCATATATATTAACAGCTTAGGGGAACATGTGGATGAAGCTACTTTACATTTCTATGCGGATGATACTGTAATGTTCTGTGCAGGTCCCTCATTCAGGAGCTGTTGTTAAATTACAGGCTGCTTTTAACACTATTCAGACTCAGCTCTCTGAACTAAAGCTTCTTCTAAATGTGGATCAAACCAAGGTAACGCTCTTTCTAAAGCTAAACAGACTCCAGAGCCTGTTTTAGATATTGTAACTACTCAAGGAATAAAACTCAAAGTGGTTACCTGTTACAAACACCTTGGTATCTGGCTTGATGATTGTCTCTCTTTTAAACTTCAGGTCTCTAACCTGCTGAGGAGCTGAGGGTGAGGCTAGGGTTCTTCTCCAGGAACACGTCCTGCTTCTCCTTGAGGCCAGGAAGAGGCTCTGTGACCTTTGACCTGTGCTGGACTCTGGGGATCTGGTCTATATGAATGCACCGGCCCATTGCCTGGGCCAGTTAGATGCTGCGTATCACAGCGCTCTGAGATGTGTGACTGACTGTAAAGCATTAACCCTTCACTGTACCCTGTGTGCAAGGGCTGGTTTGCTTTCACTAACTGCACGGAGGCTCAGTCACTGGTACATTTGTATATACAAAGCCATGTAAGGCAAATGTCAGCCTTATGAACAGAGGTACCATGGTACTTGCCCTTCAAATGTACGCGTGTCCGCTCAATGGAAATGCGATGTCAACTTCCGATGTCAAGTCCCTGTCAGCGGCTGGACAAATGTTACCAGTGTTTACCAGTGTTGCCAGGGGCACGAGCATACCCTCCACTGGAGGGTGGGTGCTGCTGCTGTGAAGAAGGCCGAATATCGGAGCCGATGAGCGGACGATAAAGCACCGCAAAATACACCCCCTTTAAGTGTTGCCAGGGGCACGAGCATACCCTCCACTGGAGGGTGGGTGCTGCTGCTGTGAAGAAGGCCGAATATCGGAGCCGATGAGCGGACGATAAAGCACCGCAAAATACACCTCTTTTCTGAGTCACCAGGGGCATGAAGTTCTGGAGGGTGTGAACATCTGGGTTTAGTCCGTTGGGGAGTGCTTAATTCCGGGGGTCTGGGGTCTCATGTTATGTAAGTATGGATGATTTTCGAAATTCTCGAAAAACGGCTAAGTGCCAACGGGGGAGGGGGTCAAGTCTTCGGCCTGTCCATTTCATGCATTTTTAATGGGGTCGTCGAATGTGATTGAAATGGACAGATTGAAAAACGGCTAAGTGCCAACGGGGGAGGGGGTCAAGTCTTCGGCGCTTCGGGACGAAGCCCCGGAGACTTTTGCACTCCCCCGTTGCAATTTACAACGGAGAGGGGAAACGAGACCTCCCCTCCTCCGTCCAAAAAATTCATTCATCTTTTCCAAGCTACCATCTGCACGAAATCGGAAACCCGGTTTTTGAGAGCACTTAGAAAAAAACGAGCTATTTTCACTTGATGGGGAAATCATGGAGGAATGTATCCGCCTCATGAGCACTTTGGATCGGATGAAATTGTTGCCTGGAGGACCCCCAATCATGGTTCTCACAAAACTTTAAGTTTTCAAACTGTTCTCTGGAGGAATTCAAGGGGAGTTGTCACGGAATAACGAGATACTATTTTCGGCTAAAATGTTGCCTGGAGGACCCCAGTCATGGTTCTCACAAAACTTTACGTTTTCGAACTGGTCTCTGGAGGAATTCAAGGGGAGTTGTCACGGAATAACGAGATACTATTTTTGGCTAAAATGTTGCCTGGAGGACCCCAGTAATGGTTCTCACAAAACGTTACGTTTTCGAACTGGTCTCTGGAGGAATTCAAGGGGAGTTGTCACGGAATAACGAGATACTATTTTCGGCTAAAATGTTGCCTGGAGGACCCCAGTCATGGTTCTCACAAAACGTTAAGTTTTCAAACTGTTCTCTGGAGGAATTCAAGGGGAGTTGTCACGGAATAACGAGATACTATTTTCGGCTAAAATGTTGCCTGGAGGACCCCAGTCATGGTTCTCACAAAACGTTACGTTTTCGAACTGGTCTCAGGAGGAATTCAAGGGGAGTTGTCACGGAATTACGAGCCACTATTTTCGGCTAAAATGGTTGCCTGGAGGACCCCAGTCATGGTTCTCACAAAACGTTAAGGGCGTTCTCCCCGGCAACCCGCCAGCAGATGAAAACACCCACCCCTCCGCCTCTCCACCTCTTCCGAGGGACGAGGGAACCGCGCGGGGGGATCTGCTGGAGGCTACTGCCGGGTGCTCTGTCCTGCGCTTCACCGGGACATGGCTCGAACACTCGGAACTCTGACTCCAGCGCGGTGTGGCGGCCTCGCCCTGGTCGTCCACCATGCGCCCTCCGGTACCTGACTCCCCTGCCTCCTCCGGGGGCAGGTGCGAGGGGTTCAATGCCTCCGTCCCCCTGGGGGACGGAGCGCCCGGAGGGTACTGTTATCCCCACGTTGTCGTACCCGAAACTGTCGGGTATCCTTTGCAAGAACCAGACTCTGGAGGAACGTGAGGGGAGTTGTCAGGGGACTCTACCCGCCTTATGGAACACTATTATCGGATACTTTTTTTTGACTTTCATGCATCTTTCCATGGATGAATTATTGTATTTATTTTTAACTTTTTGGTCAATTTCATCCAGTTTTGGACCCCGCCTTGCCTGGATGATAAGACCAAGAGATGACAGGGATCTCTGCCCGCCTAACGAGTGCCTAAATGGGACACCGCACGATGATGCAAATGAAAACAAACACTGATTTGAAAATAAGCTGAGTGCTTCCTTCTTTTTCACCCACGATTCTATACCTTCTACTAGTGACATTTCCCGGTAGCGAAATGCTCAAGAATACAGGTCGGATGGCGGTCCGTTGTCCGATCTGTAATAGTTCCTACCGCGCCCTGAGCAAACACCCACAGAGGTACCATGGTGTGCGTAACTTGGTTGAAAGAAATATTCTGCTGTTGTTGGCCAACGGACGGACCAACATTAGGCTCCATCCCTGTCCCATTGCAGGATGCGAGTACCGCGGCACAAGGCTGGATCGCCACTTGGACAGAGACCATGTTGAGCTGTCCCGGGAGGAAATACATGTGGTTCAAAATAAACTGAAAATGACAGTGGCAAAGAAGGAGCTTTATGAACTCCGAATGACAAACCCCACGATAGAAATGGTTACCTCTTGGGCTGTTGATATGGTGTAAGACGACGATATCCTGTCACAACCTCCACCCTTGTCCCCGGTGAATGAATGTGACAACCCGGACTGTAAGGAATGGAGGGTAGAGGCTAACAGAGTGAGGGCTCAGCGGGACAGATATGCTGCTGAGGTGAAATCCCTGCGCTGCAAGTTGCAGCAGATGATAAGACACAAGCGACAGAGGATGGATCAGCGGGCCGGGGACATGCCCGTGTTCGATGGGGAGGAACGAGAGCGGGTCATTCTTAAGAAACGACCCCGACCAGAGTCGACACCAACGAGGCTGTCCAAGTCGAAAGGTCCCTCCTGCAGCAAGTCTCCTATTCCCGCCTGCAGCAAGTCCCCCACTGGCTCTCACACACATTCATCCAGCTCCTCAGAACCTGCATCCATGCATACCGAGGCCTCGTCAACCTCCCCTCCCATAAATTCCCCCTGGTTCCGCGGCAGGGGCAGGGGAAATATAATGCGGGACATCACATTCCCACGGATCATGGGTAAGTGTGTTGAATATGTGACAAATGCAGTTTCTGTAACACACCATGTGTTGTCATTAAAGTACTGTTTTATATTTCACAGAGGAGTATCTGCAAGGATACCGGGAGCATTATGCAGGTATCGACCCACCAGTGAGGCTCCAAGAAAACACAGTCTCCAAACTAAGCAGAGTGAAGTCGTTCCTAAGTTTCATGGCTCACGGTTTCAATCGCCTGTCTGACTGGCTCTTTTTGAGGGATCTCAAGAGGATACGCGGGTGGTCCCGGAGCCTGATAAAATCAAGCCTTCAGGTCACGACCTCCGACTTCTATATCAAAAATATATCACACTTTCTCAAGTACATGGCCGACACACCGTGCAAGGGGAGCAGGCTCAGTCAAAACGACATGATTTTAATCAAATGGGAAGTAGTTGCCATCCTGAAGTCCCTGAAGAGAAAAGTACTTATCCACCAGATGCAAGTGAAGCGTGACAAGATGGAAGGTCTGCCGAGCCATAACGACATCATGACATGCTTGACTTCGACCAACACTCGCATCCCTCAGCTCCTGGATGTGATGGCCAGCAATCCGACTACCGCAACCCGGATACTCCTCTATGGGTACATGACCCTCCATTGGAGTTGTATTTACAGGCACCGTCCGGGGGTCTACTCCAACATGACCAACGCCGAGGTCCGAAAGGCGGATACAACTGGCACTGCCTTCGGCTACCTGGTTCATGTGAGTGCTATTAAGCAATGCATTTATTCTGGCAGTTATATGCATGATTGATATTGTATTGACACTCTCTAACTCTGTCATAACAGGTAAGCAACCACAAGACGGCCAACGCATTCGTGGAAGCGCAGCTGTACCTCACCGTAAAAGAATTTGGATGGATGAAGAGGTGGCTGGAAATCAAGGGTACGCTGACCTGCACCCAGAGCCGCTACTTCCTATACACAGTGGGGAAGAACCCGTCCAGGAACCTTGCCTACTCCCTGAGGTTGGCATGGGCTGATGTGGGGCTACACGGTCCCATTAACTTCACCGACCTCTGCACCGTCCACGCCGATAATGCGAAGAGGTTTCAGGACAAATGCAACCGCCAAAGAGTGAGTGATTTCATGTGTCACAACACTGCAACTGCAGACACATTTTACGCGAATAATCCTTCTTTGAAGGAGGCTGCGGAGATACGGCTGCTCTTCACAGAGTCACTGCAAGCAGCAGCGGCGGCATCGACAGCAGCAGCAGCGGGAAATGAAGACACTTTGGCGGGTATTGACATCGACAGTGACAACTCTGGGGAGGAGCACAGCCCCGCTCCCTACCAAGACTCCCTACCAAGACTCAGCGATACCGAGACGTCAGATGAAGAATTCTCCAAAAATGTCAACGCTTGGAGAGCGAAGAGGGACCAGTCACTGGCCGAACACAGCCCCTCAGACATGGGTGAAGAGAGGGTGCCATACTCGGCACCGACTTCAGCCACTGTTGCCAGTGATCAACTTGTAAATATGCAATGTTTTGTTGTACTCAGTCCCCTTGTAAATACTTTATATCCTGTGTGAATGTATTTATTACTGTAAATAAAGTTTGTTAAAATTACTTACTTTGTCTTCTGTTTTTAAAGCCCAATATGGGTTTTTTCCCTTTAATATCCCCAGGGGCACGATATTCTGGTTCTGGTGGTAGCATGGAGGTGTTTAGTCCGAGTGAGGAGTGCTCAAGTGTGGGATGATTTGTAAGGTAGAAGAGGGTAAAAAAAAGTTAAAGTGTGAACCTCCAGCAGGGCAGGTGGTGCTGTGAAGAAGGCCGAATATGGATGCCGATGGGCGGACGATAGAGCACCACAAAATACACCCCCCTTTAAGGTTCCCAGGGGCACGAGTTTCTTGAGGGTGTGATCATCTGGGTTTAGTCCGTGGGGAAGTGCTTAAGTTCGGGGGCCCGGGGACTCAAGGGGCACGATGTTCTGGAAGTACGCATGTCAGGGAGAGATCCTGGAGCTCCTTAGTCCGTGTTTTGGGGGTCTTGGAGCGGCCCCGAAGAGGTGGCTTTGTCGGTGTACCTAATGGGTATGAAAGCCACCCTTGACGGGTCGTCAAATGTGGATGAAATGGACAGATTCCTGTACATTTCATGCACTTTTAATGGGAGGATGAAATGTAAGTGTGAACTAGCCTGTTTAATCCGATTTTGAGCACTCTTTTCCCCGCATAAACTAGTTTAATCACCGTTAAACACTTATTTAAAATGCCAATTTAATGGAGTTCCCGCTATGCATTAAAGTCCGTGATCTGTACACACTAACGTGTACACTTGGCAGACCGCGACGGGTAGTTAATGTCCACAGTAATCTTACCCAGCTTTCACACACTAATTCCTGGGTAAGAAAGCCCTGTACATATCCCTGGATGAAATGGCCATGTGCACCCCTGTATTCAAAGTAATCTTACCCAGCTTTCACACACTAATTCCTGGGTAAGAAGGCCACCCTGGACGGGTCGTCAAATGTGGATGAAATGGACAGATTCCTGTACATTTCATGCATTTTTAATGGGAGGATGAAATGGCCATATCCTCCCTAAATTCACAGCAAACTTACCCAGCTTTCACATACTAATTCCTGGGTAAGAAAGCCCTGTACATCTCCCTGGATGAAATGGACATATTCTCCCTATATTCACATCAATGTTACCCAGCTTTCACACACTAATTCCTGGGTAAGAAAGCCACCGTGACTGGGTCGTCGAATGTGATTGAAATGGACAGAGTCCTGTACATTTCTAATGGGGTCGTCGAATGTGATTGAAACGGACAGAGTCCTGTACATTTCATGCATTTTTAATGGGGTCGTCGAATGTGATTGAAACGGACAGAGTCCTGTACATTTCATGCATTTTTAATGGGGTCGTCGAATATGATTGAAATGGACAGAGTCCTGAACATTTCATGCATTTTAAATGGGGTCGTCGAATGTGGATGAAATGGACAGATTCCTGTACATTTCATGCATTTTTAATGGGGTCGTCGAATGTGATTGAAATGGACAGATTCCTGTACATTTCATGCATTTTTAATGGGGTCGTCGAATGTGATTGAAATGGACAGATTCCTGTACATTTCATGCATTTTTAATGGGAGTCGTCAGTATATGGAGCTTAACCCATAATTCCCGGAGGTTCCAGGCCGAATTTGGAAGCTCATAGGCGGCCTGCCATGCGTCCCCACCCGTGGAAAGAAAAAAAAAGTAAAGAAAACGGTCAATTATATGTTAAAATAACGGGGGAGGGGGTCAAGTCTTCAGCGCTTCGGGACGAAGCCCCGGAGACTTTTGCACTCCCCGTTGCAATTTACAACGGAGAGGGGAAACGAGACCTCCCCTCCTCCGTCCAAAAAATTCATTCATCTTTTCCAAGCTACCATCTGCACGAAATCAGAAACCCGGTTTTTGAGAGCACTTAGAAAAAAACGAGCTATTTTCACTTGATGGGGAAATCATGGAGGAATGTATCCGCCTCATGAGCACTTTGGATCGGATGAAATTGTTGCCTGGAGGACCCCCAATCATGGTTCTCACAAAACTTTAAGTTTTCAAACTGGTCTCTGGAGGAATGCAAGGGGAGTTGTCAGGGGACTCTACCCGCCTTAAGAGGCACTATTTTGGGATACATTTTATCAATTTTCACCCTTTTTTATGGTTCTTCCAAAAAGTTAACTTAGACTTTTTCCGACTCTGGAGGAAGGTAGGGGGAGTTGTCAGGGGACTCTACCCGCCTTATGGAACACTATTTTGGGGTACTTTTTTCCCATTTTCACCCCTTTTCTCCGGTTCTCCAAAAAGTCCTGATTTCTCACTGATCGAATGGCAAACGCGACCCGCCATCGGAGGGCCTCCGCCGGCCCGGCCTCGTGCCGGTGCTCTGGCGGTCGGTTCCTCCGAACTGCGGGTTCGACTCTGATGGCCGGGAGGGTGTGCTGCGCGGGGGTAACCCCGCGGAGCACAGCCTTCCTGCCTGCCCGATATGAAGCGTGACCGAGACGAACCGTCTGACTCAGGTGTCCCACCACGGGTCCCGCGGCGGGACGGAGGTTCCGGGCTGGAACCTCCCCACCTCCGCCGCGGTGCACCCGGCAAACACTGTTTCTCGAACCCTCCACTGTTGCATAGCTGCGGCAATTGGCCTTGCTCCGGGCACCGGTTCCCCCGGGGACCAGTGTCCGGTGGCTCCACATGATATATGGTCGACCCTACTTCATAACATGCTACTCTCATCGAATCAGTTATGGTTCCCTTGACTGCTCAACGTTACTTGGGTGACTGTGACACGTCTAGACCTAATAGATGTCAACGAACGCTGACCTTCGGTGAAGTTCTGTGCTTCGTGCATTTATCAGATCCAAAACCCATGTGGTGTGCTCTCCGGGGCGCCCTGGGACCTTTGGTGACTCTGGATAACCTCACAGGCCCTCGTAGCGACCACGGGTAACGGAGAACCATGGTTTGATTCGGGAGAGGGAGCCTTACCATGGTATAGGGTTGACCGTACTTCATCACAGGCTACCCGTTTGATCCTGCGTACCAACCCCATATGCTTGTCTGCAAAGAGTGAACTGCCTGGTCCTGCCCTGGCGTTCCTCTACGGCTAGTGTCCAGCCGTCAGCTGTGCTATCAGCAAATTTGACCCGCCATTGGAGGGCCTCCTCCCCGGGTCCTCGTGCCGGTGCTCTGGCGGTCGGTTCCTCCAAACTGCGGGTTCGACTCTGATGGCCGGGAGGGTCAAATCCCCAAATATGTGTATTTGCCCAAATGATGGAAATAAACAAAATGCTATTTTACAGGACAAGACAGTACAGGACATGCCGGATGTAGGTGTATTTTCACAGCTTTCTGGAAATACACCAAATGTGATTTGCAGGGCGACCCAAAGCTCCTTTTACCCAAGTGATGTGCACGTGGCACATCACGGAGCTCATTTCATTACATGGTTTACCAGGGGCACTAAGGTTTTACCCGGATATCCTTATGTGTTTAGTCAGAGTGCTTGAGTTTGGGTACACGTCTTTGCCAGGCACACACAACCGAATATGGAAGCCGGTGAGCGGACAATAAAGAACCGCAAAATACACCACCTTTAAGTGTTGCCAGGGGCACGAGAACATCACATCCTCCACTGGAGGGTGGGTGCTGCTGCTGTGAAGGAGGCCGACTATGAGTGCCGAAGGGCGGACGATAAAGCACCGCAAAATACACCCCCCTTAAAGTGTTGCCAGGGGCACGAGAACATCACATCCTCCACTGGAGGGTGGATGCTGCTGCTGTGAAGGAGGCCGACTATGGGTGCCGAAGGGCGGACGATAAAGCACCGCAAAATACACCCCCTTCAAGTGTTGCCAGGGGCACGAGAACATCACATCCTCCACTGGAGGGTGGGTGCTGCTGCTGTGAAGGAGGCCGACTATGGGTGCCGAAGGGCGGACGATAAAGCACCGCAAAATACACCCCCCTTAAAGTGTTGCCAGGGGCACGAGAATATCCTCCACTGGAGGTTGGGTGCTGCTGCTGTGAAGGAGGCCGACTATGGGTGCTGATGGGCGGACGATAAAGCACCGCAAAATACACCCCCCTTTAAGATTCCCAGGGGCACGAGATTCTTGAGGGTGTGATCATCTTGGTTTAGTCCGTGGGGGAGTGCTTAAGGTCGGGGGCCCGGGGACCCAAGGTGTGCGAGGTTCTGGAAGTACGCATGTCAGGGAGAGATCCTGGAGCTCCTTAGTCCGTGTTTTGGGGGTCTTGGAGCGGCCACAGAGAGGTGCTTTTCCCCGGTGTATTTCATGGAAGTCTGAAATAACCTGTTTGCTCATGTCAGGGAGAGATGCTGGGGCTGCTGCGTCCGTGTTTTGGGGGTCTTGGAGCGGCCCCGAAGAGGTGGCTTTGTCGGTGTACATAATGGGTAAGAAAGCCACCCTTGACGGGTCGTCAAATGTGGATGAAATGGACAGAGTCCTGTACATTTCATGCATTTTTAATGGGAGTATTCAGGTGTGGATGAAATGGCCATACCTTCCCTAAATTCACAGCAAACTCACCCAGCTTTCACACACTAATTCCTGGGTAATAAAGCCATGTGCACACTGTATTTAAAGTAATCTTACCCAGCTTTCAGACACTAATTCCTGGGTAAGAAATGTGAATGAAATGGACATATTCCTGTACATTTCAATCACTTTTAATGGGAGTCATCAGGTGTGGATGAAATGGCCATACCTTCCCTAAATTCACAGCAAACTCACCCAGCTTTCACACACTAATTCCTTGGTAATAAAGCCATGTGTACCCTGTATTTAAAGTAATCTTACCCAGCTTTCAGACACTAATTCCTGGGGAAGAAAGTCACCCTGGACGGGTCATCAAATGTGGATGAAATGGACAGAGTCCTGTACATTTCAATCACTTTTAATGGGAGTCATCAGGTGTGGATGAAATGGCCATACCTTCCTTAAATTCACATCAAACTTACCCAGCTTTCACACACTAATTCCTTGGTAATAAAGCCATGTGTACCCTGTATTTAAAGTAATCTTACCCAGCTTTCAGACACTAATTCCTGGGGAAGAAAGTCACCCTGGACGGGTCATCAAATGTGGATGAAATGGACAGAGTCCTGTACATTTGAATCACTTTTAATGGGAGTCATCAGGTGTGGATGAAATGGCCATATCTCCGTTAAATTCACAGCAAACTTACCCATCTTTCACACACTAATTGCTGGGTAATACAGCCATGTGCACACTGCATTTAAAGTAATCTTACCCAGCTTTCAGACACTAATTCCTGGGTAAGAAATGTGAATGAAATGGACAGATTCCTGTACATTTCAATCACTTTGTATGGGAGTCGTGAGGTGTGGATGAAATGGCCATATCTTCTTTAAATTCACATCAAACTTACCCAGCTTTCACACACTAATTCATGGGGAAGAAAGTCACCCTGGACGGGTCATCAAATGTGATTGAAATGTACAGGAATCTGTCCATTTCAATCACTTTTAATGGGAGTCGTCAGGTGTGGATGAAATGGCATGTTTAATCCGATTTTGAGCACTCTTTTCCCCGCATAAACTAGTTTAAATCACCGTTAAACACTTATTTAAAATTTCAATTTAATAGACTTCCGCTATGCATTAACGTCCGTGATCTGGACACACTACCCTGTACATTTGGCCGACCGCGGCCGGTAGTAAATGTCCACCCAGTCTACCCATCAGTCCCTAGAGTATGTTAGGGAAACTTCCATCTTATATCTGCTCCCTGATCTCACGGTGAATTGTAAGTGGCTCCTGCCTGAGATCGCATGCTGTGGTTTTATTAAATGAGCATCTGCTAGGACTGTCTTAGGGAAGCAGCTTTTAGATGCAGCTCCTCTGTCTTGGAACAGTCTGCACATTAAATGGAAACTGAACAATCTGGTGCCACTAAATGTTTTTAAAGCTCGGTTGGATGCTACTCAATCGGAAGCTATTGGTACCTGTTTATGTGGATAATTATGTACATGATGCTGTATGATGTCCTTTGGTTGTTCTGTTTATGTGTTTATGTTTCATGTGGAACTACTTGAGCAGGTCTCCCTTGGAAAAGAGATCAATGATCTCAATGGGATTTTATCTGTATAAATAAAGGTTTGAAATGAAATGAAATGAATGTGTTGTTGATGAAGATGTTTCTTCATGTGGAACCTCTGGGTTTTTATATCTGCATCCTTTCTGAAGCTGCAGCGAGTTTGTCTTGATGGAAGTTATTTAGATCTGTTAGCCTCCGTTTATTCAGCCAGAAGAAACAACATGTTATTAATACATTATATACTTTATCTTTATTACATGTCCACCTCTCTTTAATCCCATAATGTACATATTATAATGTCCACATCTAAAGATAGGGAACATTTTAAAGCTTTACTTATGGGTTTTATTTTACATAGAGGCCAACAATCCAGGTACTAATTCCCTATTATATCCCACGTGACCTGACACACACACACACACACACACACACACACACACACACACACACACACACACACACACACACACACACACACACACACACACACACACACACACACACACACACACACACACACACACACACACACACACACACACACACACACCACACACACACACACACACACACACACACACACACACACACACACACACGCACGCACACACACACGCACACGCACACACGCACACACACACACGCACACACACACACACACACACACACACACACACACACACACACACCACACACACACACACACACACACACACACACACACACACACACACACACACACACACACACACACACACACACACACACACACACAGGCAGTTGGACTTCCTGCGCAGCCAGGTCTCTCTCCTCACATGTGCGATGGGGTCAGTATTTTAAATGTTTTAGGTCAAACGTCACAACGGTGAACAGAAATCAACATGAACACCCTGCAACAACAACAACAACAACAACAACAACAACAACAACAACAACAACAACAACAACAACACATCATCTATTGATTACATGCAGACGTTGATAAAGCTACAGCTACTTCAATATATATCACATTAATTCATAAAGCAACTTAGACATTTTGATGTTCCGGACCTTTGCATGGGGACATTTCCTCTAACTGGACCTCGTTGAATTTGAGTTGAATACCCCTGATCTATTGTATCTAACAATAATCCAACTCCAAAAATACTTCCTTTACACATTTTGCATACACCTTTTGTTGGTGGTATAATAATGTGTGTGTGGATGTGTATATCACTGTGAGACAGGCAGTACATAGAACAAATGGCATCTAAGAGTACAAATTGCAAAATACTTTATAATAAATAATATTATATGTAATAAAATAGATGAATGAAATGTTCGTTTATAAGTCATTGAATCTGAATCAGCTGTTCCTTTTATGATTGTTTATATTTGATTGTTAAGTTGCATGGTCCCTGTTGAATAAAGAAAGATAACAGTTCAATCTGTTGAAGCATTTTTTATTCCTCTTCTGACTCAAACTGAACCATCCTGTTACATGTTATTCCCAACACAGGCCAGCAGCAGATTCTTACACAGGATGTATATTTGGGACACATTACATGTTAGAGAATACGAAGGTGAACATATTGTCAACATATTGGGAACATAGTTGATATGAAGCTGCTCTGTGTCTGATCACAGCGAGGAGCTTCATTCAGCTTTAACTTCAGTTTCACTCCTAACGTCCGGACTCATGGACCTTTCAGGGTTCTCCTAAAATCACTGAGGCTGATATGAGAAGTGAACAGCAAGAGAAGAAACAGAAAGAGAGAGCAGCATCAAGCGTTTCATTTCCTTCCTCTGCACACAGTGAACGAGACACGTCATTAGAGTTAATACTGCTGAAGTCAGGGTCCTTTCATTCTCTGTCTCTGCAATCTCTTGATGACCTACACTTCACCGTACAACAGGCACTTACATATGATGCGGATTTTAGACATCTTCAGCCCGTACAGGACTGGGGTAAAGAGAGGCTGGCATGTTAGAAAGTACAGGGATAATAAAATGCGCAGCATGTTGGGAACACTGCTCATATCAAACCTGCTCTGTAATACTTCAAACAAGACTCCAAAAGAGAAATTGATGAGGGAAGCGAGGTGAGGTGTGCAGGTACTGAGAGCTTTCTGTCTGGTCTGTTTGGAGCCAGAGAAACACACTCTGAGGATCCTCATGTACGTGTAGAGGATTAAAAGCAGAGGAATGACGATGGAGATGACCGTGTAAAAGAGCCCATAAATGTTATTGACCCTGGTGTCAGAGCAGGCCAGCTTAACAATGAAGAAGTTCCCACAGTACACTGTATCGAGTATGTTCCCACACAGCGTTAAAGACACAGTCAGGAATATCAGAACAACAATTGAAAGAAAAGGGAACAACCATGTTGCAGCAATAAGCTTTGCGGCCTTACGAGAAGTCATATGAGTGTTATATTGCAGAGGATAACAGATAGCAAGATATCTGTCATAAGACATGACGGTTAAGTTTAAATATTCCACACACACATATGTATACACAGAATAAACCTGCAGGAAGCAGAGCGGAGCAGAGACAGTGTGGATGTCAGAGAGGATCTGAACCAGAAGGAATGGAAACAACCCTGTACTACCATACAGTTCATTTACAAACAGGCTGCACAGGAAGAGGTACATAGGTTCATGTAAGCTCCTGTTCACACAGATAACCACAATCAGCAACACGTTGGCACCTAAAATACACACATATAAACACATGACAATCATGAAGAACAAGTATTTAAAAAACCCTGTGTCGAAGTAGACACTTAGAGTGAAATATGAAAGGTGCGTAGAGTTCATCATGATCCTCCTGTGGGTAAAGATAAAAAACATTTAGCCTGAGCTGAGCACATTATTCACAGTGTTCAGTCACCAGCAGCAAAGACATGCTGTCACAGTTCAGCACACTCACCTGCTGAACCTGAGCTGGAGGAGCACTCTGGATAGGGACTTTTTCTCTATGCGCAGATTATGTAAAGGGGGAGGGTGGGGGTGGGGGCTTTGATCAGCATGGGAGGGACCCGGGTTTTGTGAACATAGCCAGGGTCCTCATTGGTATGACGTCTTTCTCCCTGTTGTTTGGGATAGTTACTGAAAACCCTAACGATGGTTTTGCTACAATGTCAAATGCAATATTAGTTCTGGAAACTTGCATTTGAGTGACAGAGGTTCATAAACAAAGACGGCGAAGGCTGTGTTAAAGCCTGGAAAGGAGAATCAATAAACCGCTTCAGAACCAAAACCCGGTCAAACAATCTTTTCATTTGTTTTGGGGAGACTTGTCATATTTAGATTTTGTCAGTTTCCCGCCTCATTATCTATGCCCGAAACCACTAACAAAAAACATCAAGTTCATCAAGGGCCGGAGTCGATGGTGCCACAACCAGGTCCTGAGGAAACTGGCAGTGACGACTAGAAACCAAGATGGTGACGACAAGAAACAAAGATGGTGACGACTAAAAAACCAAGATGTTGACGACTAGAAACCAAGATGGTGATGACCAGAAATCAAGATGGTGACGACAAGAAACAAAGATGGTGACGACCAGAAACCAAGATGGTGACGACTAAAAAACCAAGATGTTGACGACTAGAAACCAAGATGTTTACGACTAGAAACCAAGGTGTTGAAGACTAGAAACCGAGATGGTAACGACTAGAAACCAAGATGGTAACGACTAGAAACCAAGATGGTGACGAGCAGAAACCAAGATGGTGATGACCAGAAACCAAGATGGTGACGAGCAGAAACCAAGATGGTGATGATCAGAAAACAAGATGTTGACGACTAGAAACCAAGATGTTTACGACTAGAAACCAAGGTGTTGAAGACTGTAAACTGTAAGGGGAACTTCTGCAGCAATGGAGAGTCAGGACTCAGAGAGACACGAGGAGAGTTGGAGCTTTGGTGTCAAACACTGGTAGTTTATTACAAGTCAACGGCCGGAGAATTCATATCACAAGTCACAGCAGCAAAAGGTTCTGACTGCACGGGTGGGTTGCCATGTCAATTCTGCTCAGCCTCGCATCTTGTTGGACCTTTTAACTAGTTTACAGAGAGTTAAATCCACATATTGGGGATGGGCGTAAACATTCTGCAGACACAGGAGATGTCTCTCCCATCTGTGGAGCTTAGCGTAAAACCCCCTATGTCCGCTAGGTCAAGCCATAAAACTTATAGTATCAACATACAACTGCATTATCACATTCCTTACGGAAGATAAGGAGCAGGGCTGATCGTAAATGTCAACACACAGAAAATGTTAAATATCTTAGGAGTAAGGAAGAATTATTCTCTAACAGAAACCAAGATGGTGACGACTAGAAACAAAGATGGTAACTACTAGAAACCAAGATGGTGACGACTCGAAACCAAGATGGTGACGACTACAAAAACAAAGATGGTAACGAAACAGTTAACAAAGAAAAAGGGAGACTCAAGTTTCTGCTACACTTTATTTATCTGAAATCAAGCACTTTAAGATGCACATATTTTCAAAAGCTATTTTATTTATTTTCTCTATTTTATTTTTAAATGCAGCCCGAGAGGAACATTACACATATCCACAGTATTTACTGTATATCTGTATAGTTCAATGTTAATAGACAATAGATATTGTTGTTTTTGAATTGTACTTTCTTTATTTGGCAGTCAGTTGTTGATTACATGCAGACGTTGATAAAGCTACAGGCTACTTCAATATATATCACACTAATTCATAAAGCAACTTAGACATTTTGAAGTTCCGGACCTTTGCATGGGGACATTTTCTCTAACTGGACCTCGTTGAATTTGAGTTGAATACCCCTGATCTATTGTATCTAACAATAATCCAACTCCAAAAATCAGAATAGTAGAAATAGAAAGCCAGAAACCAAGATGGTGACGACTAGAAACCAAGATGTTTACGACTAGAAACAAAGATGGTGATGACTACAAACAAAGATGGTAACTACTAGAAACCAAGATGGTGACGACTACAAACAAAGATGGTAACTACTAGAAACCAAGATGGTGACGACCAGAAACCAAGATGGTGACGACTAGAAACCAAGATGGTAACGACTACAAACAAAGATGGTGACGACCAGAAACCAAGATGCTGACAAACGGAAACCAAGATGGTGACGACTGGAAACCAAGATGGTGACGACTAGAAACCAAGAAGTTTACGACTAGAAACCAAGATGATGACGACTGGAAAACAAGATGGTGACGACTAAAAACCAACATGGTGAAGACTAGAAACCAAGATGGTGAAGACCAGAAACCAAGAAGTTTACGACTAGAAACCAAGATGGTGACGACTAGAAACCAAGATGGTGAAGACCAGAAACCAAGAAGTTTACGACTAGAAACCAAGATGGTGACGACTAGAAACCAACATGGTGAAGACTAGAAACCAAGATGGTGACGACCAGAAACCAAGATGGTGACGATTACACTGTGGCAGTTGGACTTCATGAGCAGCCAGGTCTCTCTCCTCACATGTGCGATGGGGTCAGTATTTTAAATGTTTTAGGTCAAACGTCACAACGGTGAACAGAAATCAACATGAACACCCTGCACTCAGATTATTGCAGGTACAACACATCATATATTGATTACATGCAGACGTTGATAAAGCTACAGCTACTTCAATATATATCACACTAATTCATAAAGCAACTTAGACATTTTGATGTTCCGGACCTTTGCATGGGGACATTTCCTCTAACTGGACCTCGTTGAATTTGAGTTGAATACCCCTGATCTATTGTATCTAACAGAAACCAAGATGGTGACGACTAGAAACCAAGATGGTGACGACCAGAAACCAAGATGGTGACGACTAGAAACCAAGATGGTGATGACTAGAAACCAAGATGGTGACGACTAGAAACCAAGATGGTGACGACTAGAAACCAAGATGGTTACGACTATAAACCAAGATGGTGACGACCAGAAACCAAGATGGTGACGACTAGAAACCAAGATGGTGAAGACTAGAAACCAAGATGGTTACGACTACAAACCAAGATGGTGACGACTAGAAACCAAGATGGTGATGACTAGAAACCAAGATGGTGACGACTAGAAACCAAGATGGTGACGACTAGAAACCAAGATGGTGACGACTAGAAACCAAGATGGTAACGACTAGAAACCAAGATGGTGACGACTAGAAACCAAGATGGTGACGACTAGAAACCAAGATGGTGACGACTAGAAACCAAGATGGTGACGACCAGAAACAAGATGTTGACGACTAGAAACCAAGATGGTGACGACCAAAAAACAAGATGGTGACGACTAGAAACCAAGATGGTGACTTCTAGACACCAAGATTGTGACGACTAGAAACCAAGATGGTGACGACTAGAAACCAAGATGGTGACGACCAGAAAACAAGATGTTGACGACTAGAAACCAAGATGGTGACAACCAAAAAACTAGATGGTGACGACTAGAAACCAAGATGGTGGCGACAAGAAACCAAGATGGTGACGACCAAAAACCAATATGGTGACGACCAGAAAACAAGATGTTGACGACTAGAAACCAAGATGGTGACGACCAAAAAACAAGATGGTGACGACTAGAAACCAAGATGGTGACGTCTAGACACCAAGATTGTGACGACTATAAACCAAGATGGTGACGACTATAAACCAAGATGGTGACGACCAGAAAACAAGATGGTGATGACCAGAAACCAAGATGGTGACGACTAGAAAACAAGATGTTGACGACTAGAAACCAAGATGGTGACGTCTAGACACCAAAATTGTGACGACTATAAACCAAGATGGTGACGTCTAGAAACCAAGATGGTGACGACTAGAAACCAAGATGGTGACGAATAGAAACCAAGATGGTGACGACCAGAAAACAAGATGTTGACGACTAGAAACCAAGATGGTGACGACTAGAAACCAAGATGGTGACGACTAGAAAACAAGATGGTGACGTCTAGAAACCAAGATGGTGACGACTAGAAACCAAGATGGTGACGACTAGAAACCAAGATGGTGACGACCAGAAAACAAGATGTTGACGACTAGAAAACAAGATGGTTACGACCAAAAAACAAGATGGTGACGACAAGAAACCAAGATGGTGACGTCTAGACACCAAGATTGTGACGACTATAAACCAAGATGGTGACGACTAGAAACCAAGATGGTGACGACCAGAAAACAAGATGTTGACGACTAGAAACCAAGATGGTGACGACTAGAAACCAAGATGGTGACAACCAAAAACAAGATGGTGACGTCTAGAAACCAAGATGGTGACGACTAGAAACCAAGATGGTGACGACCAAAAACCAATATGGTGACTACTAGAAACCAAGATGTTGACGACCAGAAAACAAGATGTTGACGACTAGAAACCAAGATGGTGACGACTAGAAACCAAGATGGTGACAACCAAAAAACAAGATGGTGACGACTAGAAACCAAGATGGTGACGACTAGAAACCAAGATGGTGACGACCAAAAACCAATATGGTGACTACTAGAAACCAAGATGTTGACGACCAGAAAACAAGATGGTGACGAATAGAAACTTGGAGGGTGACGACCAAAAGAATAAATGTTGACGAACAATAAAAAAAAAAAATGTTGACGACTAGAAACCAAGATGTTGACGACTAGAAACCAAGATGGAGACGACTAGAAACCAAGATGGTTACGAATAGAAACCAAGATTGAGACGACTAGAAACCAAGATGGTTACGAATAGAAACCAAGATGGTGACAACCAAAAAACAAGATGGTGACGACTAGAAACCAAGATGGAGACGACTAGAAACCAAGATGGTTACGAATAGAAACCAAGATGGTGACAACCAAAAAACAAGATGGTGACGACTAGAAACCAAGATGGTGACAACCAAAAAACCAATATTGTTACGACTAGAAACCAAGATTGAGACGACTAGAAACCAAGATGTTGACGACTAGAAACCAAGATGTTGACGACAAGAAACCAAGATGGTGACGACCAAAAAACCAATATTGTTACGACTAGAAACCAAGATTGAGACGACTAGAAACCAAGATGTTGACGACTAGAAACCAAGATATTGACGACTTGAAACCAAGATGGTGACGAATAGAAACCAAGATGGTGACGACTAGAAACCAAGATGGTTACGACTAGAAACCGAGATGGAGACGACTAGAAACCAAGATAGTGACGACTAGAAACCAAGATGGAGACGACTAGAAACCAAGATGATGACGACTAGAAACCAAGATGGTGACGACTAGAAACCAAGATGGTGACTACTAGAAACCAAGATGGTGACTAATATAAAACAAGATGTTGACGACTAGAAACCAAGATGGTGACGACTAGAAACCAAGATGTTGACGACCAGAAAACAAGATGGTGACGAATAGAAACTAGGAGGGTGACGACCAAAAGAATAAATGTTGACGAACAAAAAAATAAATGTTGACGACTAGAAACCAAGATGGTGACGACTAGAAACCAAGATGGTGACGACCAGAAAACAAGATGTTGACGACTAGAAACCAAGATGGTGACGACTAGAAACCAAGATGGTGTCGACCAGAAAACAAGATGGTGACGAATAGAAACCAAGATGATGATGACTAGAAACCAAGATGCAGACGAATAGAAACCAAGATGGTGACGAATAGAAACCAAGATGCCATCTGCACCAAACAGAGAATTGTCTGCATTCTTTAAGGACAGGCCTATACGTCGCTGGGTGACATTAAAATAATGTGGATTGACGGATTTAATGGAGCACGTCTGCATCTGGTGGTGAAACCCTGAGTTACAGAAGGAGGATCCCTGAAGGATGACGTCAGTGAGCTGCAGACAGAAGGTAAAAGCAGCAGCTCAGAGTTTCAGCTCAGTGAGGAGAGCAGCACCTCACACACTCTAGATCTCTGTATTATACACATTGATATAGGACGGTCAGTTTGGATCATCTGTCTTATGTGTTCTGATGAAGAGGAACATGTGTTCACTGTTATTGCCATGTTTAAAGTGACATCTACATCCAGGTAATGCACTGCTCGTGTTGTGATGCTTGAAGAACCACAGGAGGATCATGGTGAACTCTACTCACGTTTCATATTTTATACTGACTGCATACTTCGACACAGGGTTTTTTAAATACCTTTATTTCCTGATCATTCTTGCTTTGTATTTTTGTATTTTAGGTACCAACGTGTTGCTGATTGTGGTTATCTGTGTGAACAGGAGCTTACATGAACCTATGTACCTTTTTCTGTGCAGCCTGTTTGTAAATGAACTGTATGGTAGTACAGGGTTGTTTCCATTCCTTCTGGTTCAGGTCCTCTCTGACATCCACACTGTCTCTGCTCGGCTCTGCTTCCTGCAGGTTTTCTGCTTGTTTACATATGGAAGTGTGGAATTTACTAATTTAGCCGTCATGTCTTATGACAGATATCTTGCTATCTGTTATCCTCTGCAATATAACACATATATGACTTCTAACAAAGCTTATGTTCTTATTGCAGTGTCATGGTTGTTCCCTTTTCTTGCAATTGTTGTTCTGATATCCTTAAGTGTGTCTTTAACGCTGTGTGGGAACATCATTAACAAAGTGTACTGTGGGAATTACTCCATTGTTAAGCTGGCCTGCTCTGACACCAGGGTCAATAACATTTATGGGCTCTTTTACACGGTCATCTCCATCATCATTCCTCTGCTTTTAATCCTCTACACGTACATGAGGATCTTCAGAGTGTGTTTCTCTGGCTCCAAACAGACCAGACAGAAAGCTCTCAGTACCTGCACACCTCACCTTGCTTCCTTGCTTAACTTCTCCTTTGGAGGTTTTTTCCAGATATTACAGAGCAGGTTTGATATGAGCAGTGTTCCCAACATGCTGCGCATTTTATTATCCCTGTACTTTCTAACATGCCAGCCTCTCTATACCCCAGTCCTGTACGGGCTGAAGATGTCTAAAATCCGCATCATATGTAAGCGCCTGTTGTACGGTGAAGTGTAGGTCATCAAGAGATTGCAGAGACGGAGAATGAAAGGACCCTGACTTCAGCAGTATTAACTCTAATGACGTGTCTCGTTCACTGTGTGCAGAGGAAGGAAATGAAACGTGCAGCTGTACATGTGCTGAGCTTGATGCTGCTCTCTCTTTCTGTTTCTTCTCTTGCTTTTCACTTCTCATATCAGCCTCAGTGATTTTAGGAGAACCCTGAAAGGTCCATGAGTCCGGACGTTAGGAGTGAAACTGAAGTTAAAGCTGAATGAAGCTCCTCGCTGTGATCAGACACAGAGCAGCTTCATATCAACTATGTTCCCAATATGTTGACAATATGTTCACCTTCGTATTCTCTAACATGTAATGTGTCCCAAATATACATCCTGTGTAAGAATCTGCTGCTGGCCTGTGTTGGGAATAACATGTAACAGGATGGTTCAGTTTGAGTCAGAAGAGGAATAAAAAATGCTTCAACAGATTGAACTGTTATCTTTCTTTATTCAACAGGGACCATGCAACTGATGCACCGGGAGTTTCCAGATAATTTTCAACTCATAAATTCTGCTTTAAAATAAAATATCCAACAATACACTATGGATATAAAATCACTATTAAATGCACCTCACATTTTGTCATGACAGAAACTGCCGGACTGTAAATGCAGTTTGGGATTTCTCTCCACAAGCAGCAAACAATCAAACTGCAGGTTATTATTTGTGTTTATTATCATCAAATGGTGTCTTTTCCATGATTCAAGTGTAATGAGTATACCAGGTGAAAGGGACTGTGGGAAACAAACTATCTTTCAAAGTCAACCTTGAGAAGCTATCTTGCATCTCGGTTTAAACTGATATATTTATGCCACACATATGTTTACATTAATACACTATATAGTATTTTTCCACTGTAAATTATTATACATTCTGTTTTATTTTATTCTGTGTGCCCACTTTGTGCAAAAAATGCAAAAATGCAGTCAGAGAGTTGAGCATGAACATGGCTCACAGCATTAAGAAGGAAAAAAGAACAAGATGTTGTTCACATGATGTTGGCAAATATGAACTTTAAACATCCATGACATAAACATATTATCCAGGAAACAAGCCACAGAGTTGCACCTGCAAGGTGAATACAGAACAACTGGTTACAAAATAAATAAACTACCGAGTGTTTGAAAGCGTAACAGTTTTATGATACTGCCCAGTCTATGATACTGCCCCATAAGACACGAGTGGATCAGACTTTAATTACATTTGAGTTGAGTGTTTCGTCAACCTAATGTGTTGCTTAAATACAGTATCTGTGACACTGAGTGTTGCACGGCCAGATGCGGCTCAGCTGACTCAGATCAGGAGATATTGTGATATTATCTGATCGATGATCTGACTGATGATGTGATATCAGTGTGATATGAATAAGTGCGACACGTCGGCGTCTTCCCTGCATGCGGCAGTTTAAACTGCATTTCCTTTCTCCTGTGATATGACTTGATAGATTTAAACTCCGCACACTGAGCTCTGATTGGTCAGGAGGCGGTGCTTTCACTGAGTTGATCTCTTTTCTATAGACGCCGGAGGCGGGCAGCGTCAGGTAAAAGAAAGTTATTTAGCCTTCCCAAACCTGAGCCTCACGCGCCGCCTATGGGGGGGGGCTCCTGCCTTAAGGAGAAATACATTGAGGCCTCAAAAAGGTGGTTATGTCATAGCCATAGAATATGTCTGGTCATGTCCTTTTTTTACACAAACATGGGAAGATGTGTCTTATGCCATAGCCAATAGAATATGTCCAGTCCTGTACATCAGTGGCCATGCCCAGTTTGTTTCATTGGTTGGGAATAGAGGAGGTGTTATTTGGGGTTTCTATCCGGTTTTTTGAGCATAAAGAGACTGGCTTTTTGGAGAGGGGGGGAAAAAGTGAACTCGTCTTGACGTGAAGTAGTGATGATGATGATGCTGATGATGATGATGATGATGATGATGATGATGATGATGATGATGATGATGATGATGATGATGATGATGATGATGATGATGATGATGATGATGATGATGATGATGATGACGACGATGACGACGACGACGACGCAACGTCATCAGCTCGCTCATCGCAGAAGGTAAACTACAACGTAGAGTGAACGTGTGGAGCTCACACGAGAGAGAAAACACCAAGATGAAAACATCTAATCCATCTCATTTACTGACGAGCATTTCTGCTAAAGACCGGGCAAAGCCGTTCCCCGATGTCTTGCATGAAAGTGAGGGAAACTATTCTGCACCCCGTGCCACTGTGTTGTACCATAAAAGAACATCGACGGTGACGACCCACTTTGATTCATTCAAACATTCGAAAATGCTTTCAGCTGCTGCGGACAAGAAAGCCAAACAACTCACGTTCACCGAGGCATCGACCTCCAAAACCCTTTCGAGGGCTACAAGAAACGAGGTGAGAGGCCTACAAGATTGAAGCTGGTCAGATAATTGTGTGTGTGTGTGTGTGTGTGTGTGTGTGTGTGTGTGTGTGTGTGTGTGTGTGTGTGTGTGTGTGTGTGTGTGTGTGTGTGTGTGTGTGTGTGTGTGTGTGTGTGTGTGTGTGTGTGTGTGTGTGTGTGTGTGTGTGTGTGTGTGTGTGTGTGTGTGTGTGTGTGTGTGTGTGTGTGTGTGTGTGTGTGTGTGTGTGTTCATATTCTCTAACACAGTGGTTCCCAAACGGTGTGCCGTGAGTCAAGTCCGGGTGTGCCGTGGGATTTTGTGACAACCATACGTTATTATTGCAATATACAACTACACAGAAATAATTAATTTTTAATTTACTATATCAGTACTTTGTAGGTTTATATGTACGTAATCTGCGCGACTTGCACGTCCACATCTCCACGTGCAGTGCTGCATAAACATGGCTGAGTCAGCGATAACTCTCGAGGGGTGGAGGTGTGCGCATTACTTTGAGTTCGTCCGAAGAATAGACAGGAAAGTGACGGTGAGGTGCAAACTGTGTCCAGGCCAGAAGCTGTTATCCACGGCTGTGAACACCACGTCACACCTCAACAAGCACCTGCAAAGAACACATGCTAAGGTGAAGCTAACGCACACGCTATTTGTTGTTTGTTTATATCACGTATCTGTTCTTCTTCTCTGTCTTCCGGTTGTTGCCTGTTTTGAATGACAAATACACACTACCGCCGCCTGCTGGTAAGGCGAGTTATTGCCACTCACGCATGTGCAGTTCGTACGTGCTCGGCGAGTAAAGTAACGAGTTACTTTATGTAGATAGTAACAAAGTAGTGTAATATATTACTTTTCTTTAAAGTAATATGTAATATATTTTAAAAAATTAGTAACGACCCCATCTCTGGAGTTGGCGTTCTCTGCTCTGGTTTACATGAAGAACAGCAGGAGGTCACGGCTCTCTGTTGAACAGGACTTGCGAGTGGCCCTCTCCTCAGTGCCACCAAGGATTACAACATTCTGCGCGCCCCGACAGGCACATGCATCTCACTGATTTGTAAATCGGCAAAATATTTACAATAGCACATGTTTCAATGCTGATTGCTGACATTTTACATTACTATTTATTTATTATTTAATTACATTTATAATTTGTAGTTCAGGACCATGGACAATGCAGCTTCCTTGCATTGACAGTTCTCTGTGCTGAGTTTCCTTTGCCTCATCTTTTATTGTGTGACCTGTCTGGTTTAAATGAGTGTGTTGCTGCTTTGATGAAGCCTAATTTGATAACGTTTCAAATTAATTTCTGAAATACTTCATTAATAAATATTTCATGAGTAATATAGTTGTCTTTGTCACATTTTACTTGGCATTAGTAACTAATTATGCACATGTACAGATATTTTACATGATATGAGTGATAACAGGTGTTATAAGAGCTATTTTGCACAATAGGTGTGCCTTGAGATGTTTACTTGTCCTTTGGTGCCTTGGGCACAAAGGGTTTGGGAACCACTGCTCTAACATGTAATGTGTCCCAAATAGAGAAGATAAGAATCTGCTGTTAAAAAAATGAACAAATTAAGGAATATTTCTTCCACATATTGTTATTTGCACATATTTTGAAATGCAACTTGAAATGTTCCATTGAGCATGAATAAAGTTATTGAATGACTTTCTCTGACCACACATGAGTTTATTAAAGTGTATACAAGTAATAATGCAATATAAAAACAAAACCATTCAGCTGAGTGTGCCAGCAATGTCCACCCTGAGGAGAGATGTGGATCTGTATAATAATAATAGATGGGATTTGTATAGGGCTTGTTCTAGTGCTCAAAGACGCTTCACATACAATCAGAGTTAGTTTTGAGAGACTTTTTGAAGAGTACAAGAGTATTGGCCTTTCAAATATTACAAAAGTCGGGATTATAACCAGAACAAATTCAGAAGCTTTATCTTAATTTTCACAACTGCTCCAATCAAAATCTGAAGGCCTAGGCTCCTCTTACAGTGGAATACACAATATACTTAGCTTATATATATATATATATATATATATATATATTAGGGCTGTCAGTCGATTAAAATAGTTAATCGCGATTAATCGCAAATTAATCGCACATATTTGATCCGTTCTAAATGTACCTTAGAGGAATATTGTTCAAGTTTTTAATACTCTTATCAACATATGAACGGACAAATATGCTTTATGCTAATGTTTATTATCATTTGAACAATGACAAATATTCTCATGAATATGAAACACAACAACCTGGAACCTCTCATACAATAATACAATACAAATGGTGTGTGTGTGTGCGTGTGTGTGTGTGTGTGCGTGCGTGTGCGTGTGTGTGTGTGTGTGTGTGTGCGTGCGTGTGTGTGTGTGTGTGTGTGTGTGTGCGTGTGCGTGTGTGTACGTGCGTGTGTGCGTGTGCGTGTGCGTGTGTGTGTGTGTGTGTGTGTGTGTGTGTGTGTGTGTGTGTGTGTGTGTGTGTGTGTGTGTGAGAGAGTGTGATTAAAATAGCCTAATTGCTTTTACAATATATAAACATTGAATGTGTTTAATTGAATAGTAAAGGGATTTAACGTTAGTGGCAGGTTGTGTGTGAGAGAGAATAAATAAGACAGCCCAATATTTCCCAAAAAATATTTAGCATATTTCGCGATTTCAACGCATAAAATCCCATCCAAACCCCGCATGTATAATCACATAATCAAGGGTTTTATCCCGCGTTTTTCTGGAGGGTCTAATTAATGTAATGCATCATGTTTGTGGGGTGGATAACAGTCAGTCTCAGTGGGGGCGAGCCTTGTTGATGAGGCCGATAGCAGAGGGAAAGAAACTGTTCAGATGGAAAGAGGTTCCGGTCCTGATGGAGAGAGGTTCTGGTCCTGATGGAGAGGGGTCCTGATGGAGAGAGGTTCTGGTCCTGATGGAGAGAGGTCCTGATGGAGAGAGGTTCTGGTCCTGATGGAGAGAAGTTCTGGTCCTGATGGAGAGAGGTCCTGATGGAGAGAGGTTCTGGACCTGATGGAGAGAGGTCCTGATGGTGAGAGGTTATGGTCCTGATGGAGAGAGGTCCTGATGGAGAGAGGTCCTGATGGAGAGAGGTTCTGGTCCTGATGGAGAGAGGTCCTGATGGATAGAGGTTCTGGTCCTGATGGAGAGAGGTCCTGATGGAGAGAGGTTCTGGTCCTGATGGAGAGAGGTCCTGATTGAGAGAGGTTCTGATGGAGAGATGTTCTGGTCCTGATGGAGAGAGGTTCTGGTCCTGATGGAGAGAGGTTTTGGTCCCGATGGAGAGAGGTCCTGATGGAGAGAGGTCCTGATGGAGAGATGTTCTGGTCCTGATGGAGAGAGGTTCTGGTCCTGATGGAGAGAGGTCCTGATGGAGAGATGTTCTGGTCCTGATGGAGAGAGGTTCTGGTCCTGATGGAGAGAGGTCCTGACGGAGAGAGGTCCTGGTCCTGATGTAGAGAGGTTCTGGTCCTGATGGAGAGAGGTTCTGGCCCTGATATAGAGAGGTTCTGGTCCTGATGGAGAGAGGTTCTGGCCCTGATGGAGAGAGGTTCTGGTGCAGGTGGAGTTGTGTAACAATATTCACAAAAAAACACTGAAATAAAAAAAAAAAAAAAGAGATTTGCTCTTTGCCCCACGGGCCTCCATCCTTGCCCCATGACTCTTCCCCCTCGATCCCCGCTCCTCACCCCTCAAACCGGGCCCCTTGATCCATGCCCTTCTATCCTCACTCCTCAGTTTTCGCCCTTCGACCCTTGATTCCAAACCCCTCGCCTTTCGCTAATTTCCCCTCAAACGTTCCACCTCAATCCCCGCTCTTCTCACCACCTACCCCCTGAATCATCGGCCCTCGTTCTTTGCCCCTCGATCCTCACCCGTAGGTCCTTGCCCCTCGATCCTTAACCCCCAAACCTCGCCCATCGATCACCGTTACTTGCAAATAGCTCCTTACCATTTGATTCTTACTCCTGGATCCTGGATCCTCTGCCATACCATAGCTCCTCAGCCCCCAAACTCGCCCATCACCCCCAAACCTCCCCTTTTGATCCCGCTTCTCAACAACAGCTCATCACGTCTTGTTCCTTGCCCTTGAAACTTGCCCCTAGACACTTACCCCTCTATAGTTGCTCCACCCTGTAGTTCCTTGCCCCTCAATCCCTTCCCCTCAAGCATTGCCCCTCACTCCTCGCCCCTTGATCCTTATCCCTTGGAACTTGTTCCTCACCTCTCCGTACCCACCCTTCTTATGCTCCTGGTAAATAGGGGTGGATGAAATGTATGTAATTCATGAGGACAATATGCATATAACACATTTACGTTACGTCCTTTAGGTCTTGGTCTGAAAAAGATGGTGTCCCCTGGTTTCAACTGTTCAAAACACTCCATATGTTTATATCTCCTTATATTGTTTGTCCATATTTTTAACTATAGGACTGGTCTTGGAGGACGACAGACACACATGTATTACTTTTATCCTGTTAAAGAGTCGACTCTAAGGATACACTTCTCGTATGTTGTACAGATTGTAAGACTGGTCGTACATGTGTAGTCTTATACATAAGTAATCATCTGATAAAGTTATGTAACATTTATAAAGCACACATACAATCTGAGAAAGTGAAAATACTCAACCGAAGCAACGCAATCTCAAAATTACTAAACTTTATGACTTTATTTATTGAATAACGTCATGCTCAATGGACAATTTGATATGAACATTTCCTCCGATAAATTCTCATGAGAGTGCTTAGGGGTAATGTAGCTTTGCTTCATATAGAAGATTTAAACATTATTAAAGAAAACAAATGATAGAAGACGTTTAGAGACAACATTTATAACTCCTCTTCTGACTCAAACTGAACTCATCTGTTGGAGCAGTGGTTCCCAACGGCGCAGCGCCATTGCAGGGGGCGCGTGAAGCTTGGGAAGAAGTAGTAAACAAACATTGTTTGCTCGTAAAATCAATCAAATTGACACATTTTTAACACAACCGATAGTCAAAGGAAAAGTGGACGAGCCTTTCAGCTATAATGCACAAATCAACAAAGTATGACATAACGTGGTCGTGGGGAGCTCTCGGTGCACTGCGGCAGCACCGTGCGTGCACACAGAGATCTGCCGGTGGAGAACAGAGCATTCAAAAGTGACAATCTACTCTACGCTCTACAGAGCTAGATGTGGGCAATGCTCATTTGCCATAAGTATGTTGGTGGAAACACGAGCAATCTGTCATCAGCTGGCCAAAAGGCATCATCTTCATACGGAGAAATGCACCGCTTTCAACTTCCTTAACTTGGAGTTCTGTTGTTCTGATTACATGTAAGGTGGGAGAAGTACTCAGATCAAGTACTTAAGTAAAAGTAGGATGCTGCAGGGTAGCTGGTGGATTTACTCCAGGTGGAACTAAAGTCTGATTTAACACTTGATTAGATTTCACATCATTCATCCACATCTGTAAAGTAACTAAAGGTATTAAATACATGTAGTGGAGTAGAAGTACACCATGTACCTCTGAACTGTAGAGGAGCAGAATTACAAAGAAGCAATAGTGCAAATACTTAAGTACCTCAATATAAGTACAGTACTTGAATAAATCTACTTACTACCACCACTGCAGGTATTTTATGTGTGCTAGCAGCCCATAATCCACACTATAGATAAAATGAATCAATGTGAATTCTGTTTCTAATTTGTTTAGTTTTCCCCCGAAAAAATAACCTATAAAAATACGGTTAAAGAACCGGATCGATAAGCAGTATTTGTAATTGTTTCAATTAGGCCTCATTATTTCACAGTGGCACAGTACTGTCAATACAAGCACTTTTGTTCATGTTCAATCCATAATAAAATATACACAATTATAGTTGGATCTTTTTGCCTTGTTATTATTAGCAGATAAAATGTTATGTTTGTACAACTATATACAATGAATTCTACCAATCTCATTTAGAATCAGATTAGGGGGGGCTCGAAAATATTTCCAATTATACAAGGGGGGCCTGACTGAAAAAGTTTGGGAACCGCCGTGTTAGAGGTTATTCCCAACCCAAGCTAGCAGCAGATTTTTACACAGGATGTATATCTTGGACATGTTGAGGCCGTACATCATAGGGCTGAAGAGAGGCTGACAAGTGAGGAAATATAATGATAGAAATATTCTCAACGTGTTGGGTACACCGCTCATATTAAACCTGCTCTGCAATATCTCAAAGAAAACTCCAAAGGAGAAGTTAATGAGGGAAGCGAGGTGAGGGGTGCAGGTGCTGACAGCTTTCTGTCTGCTCTGCTTACAGCCGGAGAAACACACTGTGAGGATCCTCATGTACGTGAAGACAAATACAGATAGGGGACCACAGACGGTGAAAAAAGTGGCAATAAGTTCATACACATTATTGACCGTAGTGTCAGAGCAGGCCAGCTTAACAATGGAGTAGTTATCACAGTACACTTTGTTAATGATGTTCCCACACAGCGTTAAAGACACAGTCAGTGATATCGTGACAAAGACAGCAAAAAAAGGAGGAAACCAGATGGCGGCAATAAGCACAACAACCATATTATACGTCATACGTGAGTTATATTGCAGAGGATAACAGATAGCAAGATATCTGTCATAAGACATGACGGCTAAGTTAGTAAATTCCACACTTGCATAAGAGTACACAGAGAAAATCTGCAGGAAGCAGAGCGGAGCAGAGACAGTGTGGATGTCAGAGAGGATCTGAACCAGAAGGAATGGAAACAACCCTGTACTACCATACAGTTCATTTACAAACAGGCTGCACAGGAAAAGGTACATAGGTTCATGTAAGCTCCTGTTCACACAGATAACCACAATCAGCAACACGTTGGCACCTAAAATACACACATATAAACACATGACAATCATGAAGAACAAGTACTTAGAAACCCCTGTTTCAAAGTAAGCACCAAGTATAAAATATGAAATATGAGTAGAGTTCACCATGATTCCACTGGTTCAGAATACTGTGCACAGGAACAACAGGAATAATACTAAAGTCACATTTGGTCTGCTAAAAGAAGTTTAAATGTTAACATGCATCACATAGTAAAGCTGCAATAACAATAAATACATTTTTGATGCAGAACATTTGTTTGTCAGCCTTTTAAATCTCCAGATGTTCAGCTTTTCTCTTTGACATATCAGAGTAAAGCGAGGTTCTGTGGACATTGAAGGACATTACCTTGGACATATCTCACACATGTTTTAACACCATTATTCTACCAGATAACCTGCAGATCAAACCATATTCAATAAAGTGACTTTGCCTTGACAATGATAATAAAAGTAATCGAGTCGCAGCAAAAGCATCAACACCAACAGCATTCAGTCTCTCTGCAGTCAGCACATGAGAAATGCATAATTCGTGCTAAGCATCTCAAGCTTACCCGTCTCTGGTTCAGACACAAAGGTTTGTGATATATCTGCAGACACAGTTGAAGCCTGAGAGGCCATCCTAACTGAGCCGAGACTCTGCGTGTTTTAAGCTTTTAACGTCAGAGGACGTCCCTATCCTTAAAGTCACAGGAAGTTCTCCCTCTGATTTATTATTGAACATTTGTGGGTATTCAAAGAGAGACATTTCCAAATAACAGAACATTCATACTGCAGGAAAAACAAAGTTTATTATATACTTCACATCTTTCCATTGAGCAGTGAAATGCTTTGCTCGCACCTCCTAGTCAAAGAGTAGTAATGATAACAAAATATACAAAATAAAGTATTTACATGACAGAAAATAGAAGATTGTGATACATTTTAAACAATTTCAGCTGATGTCAGAGTTTAAAACAGTGTAGCTAACCGTTAGCCTGAGATTTAAATTCAACACAGTGTAGCTAACCGTTAGCCTGAGGTTTAAATTCAACACAGTGTAGCTAACCGTTAGCCCGATAATGACTTGTGGTTTCTCCGCCATTTGGCGGGAGATTAATGAAACCGTTGATGGAGGGATCACACTGTGCTGAAGTTCCTTTATAGCCCAACATTAGCCGCCTTTAGCTTAGCGGTGGTGAGGTGAAGTCATGTGACTGTGCTGAAGTTCCTTTATAGCCCAACATTAGCCTCCTTTAGCTTAGCGGTGGTGACGTGAAGTCATGTGACCGTGCTGTAGTTCCTTTATAGCCCAACATTAGCCTCCTTTAGCTTAGCGGTGGTGACGTGAAGTCATGTGATCGTGCTATAGTTCTTTTATAGCCCAACATTAGCCGCCTTTAGCTTAGCGGTGGTGACGTGAATTCATGTGACCGTGCTGGAGTTCCTTTACAGCCCAACATTAGCCACCTTTAGCTTAGCGGTGGTGACGTGAAGTCATGTGATCGTGCTGTAGCTCCTTTATAGCCCGACATTAGCCGCCTTTAAGTTAGCGGTGGTGACGTGTCATGCAGTGACGTGTCATGCAGTGACGTGCGGTGAGGTTCATGGCTGGTGAGGCACTGACTCTTTCAGTCAGATATACAAATTATATTTGTACCTTAATCGAAATATTCTGTTATTTGCAAAAAGCTTTTTTAATCTGATGTTTCGATAAACTGTAAACAGACCTTTCAACAAAAGGATACCCAAAAAATGTAGTTTCATTTAAATATTGGACTGTTATCTCTTAGTAAGATCCCATTTTCAATACAATGTTGGTCTTACCTTGACTTGAAGATGAAGTCCATGTTCTCCTTCTGGACAACAATCTCTATTACTGTTTTGTAAAAGTCCTCCTTATCTTCCTCTGGTTTCAAAAGTCTAGCTTGTTGTTTGCGTCTACCCTCTCTGCGTAGAATAACAGTAGCAACGTGCGCCCCCTTCAGTGCCGCAGAGGTTATGGCTGCCTCCCCTGGTGCTTTTTTCATTGCCGTTGTATGATGAGACCAGCGAGCCTAAATATCATCTCAGCGCTCCGAGTTTGCCGATTTCGACTATCAAAAGCGATTGGAATCAGAAGTCACTTTTACAACAGAGATCAGTGGAGACATTTATTTGTTGTTTCTCCCCTGACTGCATGTCGCTGCTGTCATGTGACCGTCCTGTAGTTCCTTTATAGCCCAACCCTAGCTTCTTACTTCAGAAATCATAAAGTGGTGTTAATGTGTGGGTATCTTCTGCTTCTATAAGGCCCAGAGAGTATGAGCTATTTTAATCAGATAGATAGATAGTTAGAATTGGAGGGATGAAACCCTCTTTAATGGTCAGACACAGCACACACAGTGACATGTGTTCTCTTTAACCCATCCTAGTACCAGGAGCAGTGGGCAGCTATTGCACAGCGCCCGGGAGCAATGGGAGTGGGGGGGGTTGTCTGACGCCTGGCTCAAGGGTGCCACGGTAGGGCCCAGGAGGTGAACTGGGCCCTCTCCAAGTAGCAGTCCACACTCCATATTTAGGTCTGGTCGGGGACTTGGACCAGCGACCCTACGGCTCCCAGTCCAAGTCCCTACTGACTGAGCCACTGGAGGAATTACGCACAGTTTGAGTGAGGGAAACTAACTCTATTAGAGCTATTATTATTTGATTACTTTTAGGACCCAATGATTTGAATAAGGGACTGGGAAGTTAATGTACCTCAAAAAACTAAAGGCTTGTATTTTTGGGCCCAATATTATCACATGTATTAAACCATTTGTTGGTGGTATTGACATCATTCCAATTGAAATGCGTTGTTGTTACTCACTGTGAAACAAGCTGCACCTTTTTGCACGACCATAACAACAAATGGCATCTAAGAATACAAATGGTAGTAATCTTATAATTATGAACTCTTCCATAAGACACACATTACACGTGAGTCTGCGACTTCTTTCATGCTGTCTAAAGTAAACTGCATGTTTGCTACAGGGGAATGAAACGTGCAAAATACACACACACACACCACACACACAACCAGCTTCATGAAAACAACATTTATTTCCCGGTAAATAGGAATGTCCATATTTCATACTCCTTGTTCACGTTTTAATAATACACGTCTAAACTAAATAGAAACAGCTTTCAGGGAAAAAGGTATTTTCTTTTTGCAGTTTTAGACACAACAGAAGAACTTAGGGTCCGTGAAACATCATGTTGATCATATAGCTTTGCTTCATATAGAATATTAAAGTATAATTAAAGAAACATAATAACAGACAACGGGGGGTGAGCTTTCAGTGAACGAGGCACGTCATTAGAGTTAATACTGCTGAAGTCAGGGTCCTTTCATTCTCTGTCTCTGCAATCTCTTGATGACCTACACTTCACCGTACAACAGGCGCTTACATATGATGCGGATTTTAGACATCTTCAGCCCGTACAGGACTGGGGTAAAGAGAGGCTGGCATGTTAGAAAGTACAGGGATAATAAAATGCACAGCATGTTGGGAACACTGCTCATATCAAACCTGCTCTGTAATACCTGGAAAAAACCTCCAAAGAAGAAGTTAAGCAAGGAAGCGAGGTGAGGTGTGCAGGTACTGAGCGCTTTCTGTCTGGTCTGTTTGGAGCCAGAGAAACACACTCTGAGGATCCTCATGTACGTGTAGAGGATTAAAAGCAGAGGAATGATGATGGAGATGACCGTGTAAAAGAGTCCATAAATGTTATTGACCCTGGTGTCAGAGCAGGCCAGCTTAACAATGGAGTAATTCCCACAGTACACTGTATCGAGTATGTTCCCACACAGCGTTAAAGACACACTTAAGGATATCAGAACAACAATTGCAAGAAAAGGGAACAACCATGACACTGCAATAAGAAAAGAAGCTTTGTTAGAAGTCATATATGTGTTATATTGCAGAGGATAACAGATAGCAAGATATCTGTCATAAGACATGACGGCTAAATTCAAAAATTCCACACAAACATATGTATACACAGAATAAATCTGCAGGAAGCAGAGCGGAGCAGAAACAGTGTGGATGTCAGAGAGGACCTGAACCAGAAGGAATGGAAACAACCCTGTACTACCATACAGTTCATTTAAAAACAGGCTGCACAGAAAGAGGTACATGGGTTCATGTAAGCTCCTGTTCACACAGATAACCACAATCAGCAACACGTTGGCACCTAAAATACAAAAATACAAAGCAAGAATGATCAGGAAATAAAGGTATTTCAAAACCCCCGTGTCAGAGTATGCAGTCAGTATAAAATAGGAAGCTTCCGTAGAGTTAACCATGATCCTCCTGTTGTTAAAGATTTAGAACGTTGTGTTAAAGATTAGCACAGACACAGCATTATTCAACAATTATACATCAGCAACAGAAACCTGTGTCAAATGTGAAACAAATGTCAGACAACAGTTGTGTTTCACCTGCTACTCCTGAGCTGGAGTCACGGCCAGAGCTCATGACAGGGACCTGTACTATCTGACAATATGTGGAGGGGGGAGACGCAGTGTGGGAGGGGTTTTACTGGGCAGATCTCAAAGAACAAACTGTTTTCTAATAATTACTGACTAATGTGAAAACCTCAAAGATGTGTTGGTTAAATGTCATTAGCTTATCTCAGTAAAATGTCCCTGGTAAAAGATTGTCTCAATCGCTTCAGACAGCATCACTGAACGAACCAAAACCCAGATGGTGGCAGCCAAGAACCACGAGGGTGACGCTCCAAAACCAAGGTGGCAATGTGCAAAGACGGAGAAAGTGACTGTCCAACCTTGATAAATATAGTTGAGTATCATCCGCATAACAATGAAAGTTTATATATTAAACGGAAGCATATATAATGTGAACAAAATAGGTCCGAGCACTGAGCCCTGTGGCACTCCATGGCTAACTTTGATTTGCGTGGAAGATTCATCATTAACACGTACAAAATGAGAGCGTTCAGATAGATAGGACCTAAACCAGCCTAAAGCAGTTCCCTGTATGCCAACTAAGTGCTCTAGTCTTTGCAATAGGATGTCATGGTCGATAGCATCAAATGCAGCACTGAGATCAAGCAAAACAAGAATAGAGACAAGTCCCTTGTCTGAGGCTATTAGAATGTCATCTGTGACTTTAGCCAGAGCTGTCTCTGTGCTATGATGTGTTCTAAAGCCAGACTGAACATCTTCAGATAAATCATTGTTTTTTAAGTAATCACACAACTGTTTTGCGACCGCTTTCTCAAGAATCTTTGAGAGGAACGGAAGATTAGAAATAGGTCTATAGTTGGCTAAAACCTCTGGATCGAGGTTGTGCTTTTTAAGAAGCGGTTTTATCACTGCTACTTTGAATGATTGTGGAACATAGCCTGATAATAAAGACATATTCATAATATTTAATAAAGAAGTGCTAATTAATGGAAAAACTTCCTTCAACAGCTTAGTTGGAATTGGGTCTAACATGCATGTTGATGGTTTAGAAGAGAGAATCATTGAATTTAATTGTTCAAGGTTTATGGCTGAAAAGCATTCTAGTTTACGATCTAGTGTAATATTAGAACTTAGGTTTCCGGGAGCTGTTGATAACACTATACTGGTCAAAGGCAAGAGGTCATTCATTTTGTTTCTAAGAGTAACAATTTTATCGTTAAAAAAGCACATAAAATCATTGCTACTAAGTGCTAAGGGAATAGAAGGCTCAATCGAGCTGTGGCTCTCTGTCAGCCTGGCTACAGTGCTGAAAAGAAATCTTGCATTATTCTTATTCTCATCTATTAATGAAGAGTAGTAGGCTGCTCTCGCTTTACGCAGTGCTTTCTTATATTCATTGAGAGTAATATGCCAAATCAAACGAGATTCTTCAAGTTTAGTGGAACGCCATATACTTTCAAGTTGTCTCGACTTTTGCTTTATTTTGCGGGTTTCGGCCATGGAGCTAATCTATGTTGTTTTATTTTCTTCTCTTTCAAAGGAGCAACAGAGTCTAATTTTATTCGCAGCGCATCTATAGCACTATCAACAACATGATCAATTTGGGGTGGTATACATTTTGTATACGTTTCCTCCCCTACATGCAGACATGCTATCGAGTTAAGTATTGGTGGAATCTCTTCCTTAAATGTGGCTATAGCACTAACAGATAGGTTTCTGCTGCAGGAGCTTTTGACTAATGCTTTGTAGTCTAGTAACAGTACTTCAAAAGTTACTAAGAAATGGTCGGATAAAGCAGGATTATGCGATTCGACTAATAGTTGCTCAATTTCAATACCATAAGTCAGAACAAGGTCGAGAGTGTGATTATAGCAGTGGGTTGGTTTATTTACACTCTGACGGAAACCAACAGAATCTAATATAGAGTTAAATGCAACAGTAAGGCTATTTTTATCATCGTCAACATGAATATTAAAGTCACCTACGATAATTACTTTGTCTGTTTTAAGAACCAAAGTTGATAAAAACTCAGAGAATTCTGATAAGAATTCTGAATAAGGACCTGGTGCACGGTACACTGTAACAAATAAGATTGGCTGCAAAGTTTTCCAGGTCGGATGCGTAAGACTAAAAACAAGGCTTTCAAAGGAGGTATAATTTAATTTTGGTTTAGTATTGATAAGTAAACTTGAGTCAAAGATTGCTGCAACTCCACCTCCTCGGCCCGTGCCTCGAGCAATATGAGTGTTGATATGGCTGGGTGGAGTGGCCTCATTTATGCTGACATATTCTTCATGTCTCAACCAAGTTTCAGTGAGACAGCATATATCAATATTATAATCTGATATTAAATCATTTACCAATATTGCTTTAGATGCTAGAGATCTTATGTTTAAGAGACCACATTTAATCTTCCTGTTTTGTTGCACTGTAGTAGTTGTTACATTTACTTTTATTAGGTTATTATGTATGACACCTCTATTAGGTTTTACCTTAAATTGCTCAATGACCCCCTTTCCTGGACGGCTTGACTGAATTTAAGACAAATGGACTGAGTTCTGAAACTTAGAGATGTTGGTCTCTGGGGGCCCAGGAACGTATCCTGTAATTTTCGACCTCATGGGGGCATGCACCTTGAAGACACAGCCCCTGTACACGCTGAGGACCTGAGTTCCTGCAGTCAGTATGTCCAATTGAAAAAGCGTTTCACTTTAAGAAAATTCAGAAGACCAGTAGGAAGGTGGTCAGGAAAGGGTGCTCAAAGCCAGCTGATGGGCCTGGCTCAGTCACCCCCTTTCTGGAGGTCTTGACTTAACATGAGAGGCCCAGCCCAACCATGCCCCAGAAAGACAGAGAATGGGGTTCTCTGAGCAATCAAGCCCCTGGAGCCTCCTGGACCCCCTTCCACCAGCCAGACATGCCGACCCACTCTTAGGGTGTTTCTCAATTGCGAGTAAAGCTGCTCCAGAGTCACTATTTCAAGCATACTACGTCATTGAGTCCCGCCAAAGTACTGTTCGAATGTCCAACATACTTGGAATTCTACCGAGCCAGTCGTCACCATCTTGGTTTCTAGAAATCACCATCTTGTTTTCTAGGCGTCACCATCTTGTTTTTTGGTCGTCACCATCTTGGTTTCTAGTCGTCACGATTTAGTTTTTTGGTCGTCACCATCTTGGTTTCTAGTCGTCACCATCTTGGTTTCTAGTCGTCGCCATCTTGTTTTCTGGTTGTCACCATCTTGGTTTCTGGTCGTCACCATCTTGCTTTCTGGTCGTCACCATCTTTGTTTTCTGGTCATCACCATCTTGGTTTCTAGTCGTCACGATTTAGTTTTTTGGTCGTCACCATCTTGGTTTCTAGTCGTCACCATCTTGTTTTCTGGTTGTCACCATCTTGGTTTCTGGTCTTCACCATCTTGGTTTCTCGTTGTCATCGTCTTGTTTTTTGTTCGTCACCATCTTGGTTTCTGGTCTTCACCATCTAGGTTTCTAGTCATCACCATCTTGGTTTCTAGATCTCACCATCTTGGTTTCCAGTCGTCACGATGTCGTTTTTTGGTCGTCACCTTCTTGGTTTCTAGTCGTCACCATCTTGGTTTCTAGTCGTCACCATCTTGTTTTTTGGTCGTCACCATCTTGGTTTCTTGTCGTCACCATCTTGGTTTTTGGTCATCACCATCTTGGTTTCTAGTCATCACCATCTTATTTTCTGGTCGTCAAGAAGTTGGTTTCTAGTCATCACGATCTTGGTTTCTATTCGTCACCATCTTGGTTTGTATTTGTCACCATCTTGTTTTTTGGTCTTCACAATCTTGGTTTCTAGTCGTCACCATCTTGTTTTCTGGTCTTCACCATCTAGGTTTCTAGATCTCACCATCTTGTTTTTAGGTCGTCACCATCTTGGTTTTTGGTCGTCACCATCTTGGTTTCTAGTCGTCACCATCTTATTTTCTGGTCGTCAACTTCTTGGTTTTTGGTCGTCACAATCTTTTTTTCTTGTCGTAACCATCTTCTTTTTCGGTCATCACAAACTTGGTTTCTAGTCGTCACCATATTATTTTTTGGTCGTCACCATCTTGGTTTCTAGTTTTCACCTTCTTGTTTTTTGGTCGTCACCATCTTGGTTTCTGGTCGTCAACATCTTGGTTTTTGGTCGTCACAATCTTTTTTTCTTGTCGTAACCATCTTCTTTTTCGGTCATCACAAACTTGGTTTCTAGTCGTCACCATATTATTTTTTGGTCGTCACCATCTTGGTTTCTAGTTTTCACCTTCTTGTTTTTTGGTCGTCACCATCTTAGTTTCTGGTCGTCACCATCTTGGTTTCTGGTCGTCAACATCTTGGTTTTTGGTCGTCAACATCTTGGTTTCTATTCGTCACGATCTTTGTTTCTTGTTGTCACAATCTTGGTTTCTAGTCTTCACCATCTTGGTTTCTGCTCATTACCATCTTGGTTTCTAGTCGTCAACATCTTGTTTTTCAGTCGTCACCATCTTGGTTTCTAGTCGTCTGCATCTTGGTTTCTAGTCGTCACCATCTTGGTTTCTAGTCGTCACCATCTTGGTTTCTAGTCTTCACCATCTTGGTTTCTAGTCGTCTGCATCTTGGTTTCTAGTCGTCACCATCTTGGTTTCTAGTCGTCACCATATTGGTTTCTGGTCATCAACATCTTGGTTTCTAGTCATCAACATCTTGTTTTTTGGTCTTCACCTTCTTGGTTTCTAGTCGTCACGATTTTGTTTTTTGGTCGTCACCATCTTGGTTTCTAGTCATCAACATCTTGTTTTTTTTATATTCCACAATGTCAAATGCTTTATATTTCAGGAAGCTCTATACTTATATACTAATGCCCCTGTTCCACCAAACCGGATCCGGTTCAAGATCCGTTCTTGTGCTTTTCTGGTGCTGAACCGGTTCTTCTCTGTAGCACCATTTGTGTTTCCATCGCTCAGAGCCCGAGTGAAGCTCCAGTGAAGCTGCGTCATCGTTTGTGTCATCACATACATGTTTACGTGCCTTCTTATGACACCCACACAGCGCCGAAATCCCTCATATCGACAGCGTTAACGTTCGTTGCTATGGAGATACATGCTGTCTAGCATTAGCATGCTAGATCTATCGTTTGTTTACTTGCAAGCTCAGTAGCTGTAGTAGGCCAGCTTTGTTGTTATTTAACTTTTTATTTTGTATCATATTTTTTATTATATCATAACTTAGTACTTTTTTTAATGCATGTAACATATATAACATATGTAAGATTAAGCTGTCTGTGGCTCTTTTTCCTGCTGTAACTACGCAAATGCCCCTTCCGTGGGACTAAAAAAAGTATTCTGATTCTGATTCACTGGCATCCATCCTGGCTCCTAGTTGTCTGTGTTGCTGAACAGAATTTGCGGCATTTTGTTGTTGTTGATTAGGTTAATCCCGCCCTCCGACAAAAGATAGAAGTATTGGTTCGTGGTTCTTGGTTCTTGGTTCTTGCGAGTGGGGTCAGCTAAGAACCGGTTTTTGGTGCTTAGGGCTGGCTCCGCTGCGGTGGAAACAGGAAGAACCAGAACTAAATCAGGCTGTAGCCTCTGGAATCGGTTTGGTGGAAAAGGGGCATAAATATAGACATGAAAGAGTCTAAGGTCTGTTATAGTTTATCCCTAATGGCGTCATTATTCAGCAGTGGGAGAACACCCTTACTCTAACAGCAAAAGGCCCCTGACTCAATGGGATATTACTGTAAGCTTTAGTTTCATTTTCGAGGCAAGTCTGGACATGTCCAGTCTCACACCCGGAAGCAATAACACACCCCCACATATATGGGTATCTTGGTGTGTACTTGCTTCTGCTTCTCTTACCTGTTAACCTAAATTAATTATGAGCTGTCCTCTCCTGATTTAGGGTAAGATTGCACACACTTAGATAGGGCCACACCTCATTACAGATACTAGAATCCTAAGGGATCGCTTAAACAGATTTGGTAAGTCGTCTGCCTTAAAACAGCAGTTCATTGAACCTGGTTCTTCAGGAGTTAGTAGAGGTGAGACCTTGCTGATCCAGGTGGATCCGAGCCTGGCGGTAAACTTGCATAGACTCAATAGCTTCTGATAGGTCAATTAGAAGGTTTGAATTAATAGTCAGAAAGAAATTAATACAGACCCTCTGACCTCAAGACAACACATATCCGACCTAAAACATAAGCTGGTTCCAATTCTATTTTAGTCTAAATGTATGCAACATTTACAAAATTAACAATTTATTTTCATATCAGGATGATTTTTACTTGGGTATAAACCAAAAATTGATGAACCAAAAAGATGGCGTATATGCCAGATTTTGCTGGGCTGTAATTGGTCACGGACGCGAGGGAACACGTGGAGGAATAAATAATAATTTGACATGCAAGACGCTCTCTAAGAGGATAAAGAGATTCAAGTCTGACTTCTATAAACATATGAACATTTCTGATCCTAATGGTATTAATGTGGGCAAAGCTCATTTGGCAAATGACAATCAACCAACAACATATGTAATATAAATTGTCAAACTCATATTCTGCCGGACCCAATCTTTTGAATTCATTAGAACTGTCACAGTCCCAGTTCTCTTGCAAGAAACAGCGTCTGAGGGCTTCTTAACATTTAACAAACTATGAATGTGTCCTATCCACTTAACAGGAAGAAACTCAGCTAACTGACGATATGAACAATTTTTAGCCAAATGAAACACAAGTCTAACGCTGAGCCTCTGAATTAGCCCTGAGCGAAATAATGCTAACGCACTTAGCACAGAACTCACGGCAGAAACACTCCACCACTTATTGGATCTGCACAAACAAGACATCAGCTATCAATCTGAGATTCCACAGATTCCAGAAATATCAGTATCATCACTGAGCGACCAGGACTCGTGGCATGGGAAGCAAACCCAGACATCATAATATTCTTACCTTTGCTGTTGTTCTGATCAAAAGTTGTGTTCAATGGCATCAAAACAATAAAAACGCTACGAGTGTAACGTAGCTTTACATTCGAGCAAACTTTATGCGCATCACTCTCACTCCTCATGGTGTACGTGTATGTGGATTTAGGATCAGCCCCTCGATTCTATTGGCTCTAACGGTTAGAAAGAGGTGTCAATCATCAAAATTGACCAATGGGTTCCAGAGAAACGGCAAATCCACCCAAATAACCCCAGAGGTGTCCTTTTTTTCTAAACCTCTCTAAAAAGGTCAAATGTCGCTTGTTTTGCATCAATCTTGATACAGGGTACTTATATGTTATAGTTTGGATTCCTAAAGCTTTTAGTCTATTGAAGGCTGGTTTTCACTATAAGTAATGGTTTATTTTTGGACAGACACTATCATTTAAATGTTTTTACTATGTTCAATCTGAATTTACTTTAAAATAAAAAACATCTATATTGATTCTGACTCTTCTACATCCAACTCACAGGTTTATCATTGCTTTCAGAAAAAGATTATTAATTTAACCCTTTTAGAAGATATGCTCATTTGTTCTGGGAATGTCATTTTGGAGCCTGAGACCTGAAAAACAGGCTTGGGGCTTTAGAGGTTTAAATAAAAAAAGCTGACTAAATGTTCCCTATCTGTAGATATTCACTTTGAATGATGGAGCACACTTTGATCATTTATAGCTTATTTTTTCCTGACACAACCACTGATCTTCACTTCAGAAGCAAACACACTTCGACACATCTTACTGTTTCTTTATAAGGCCATACATTATGGGATTGAAGAGAGGTGGGCATGTAAGGAAGTTATATATTTGTTTTAATAGACTCAACATGTTGGGCCTGTAATATTTTACAATTCTTCAAAGAAGTTGATGAGGGAAGCGTGGTGAGGTGTGCAGCTTTCTGTGTGCTCTGCTTACGACCAGAGAAACACACTCTGAGGATCCTCGTGTACGAGGAGAGGATAGAATTAGAGGACAAAAGAATAACCATTGAGGCAAGCATTTTTTATTCCTCTTCTGACTCAAACTGAACCATCCTGTTACATGTTATTCCCAACACAGGCTAGCAGCAGATTCTTACACAGGATGTATATTTGGGACACATTACATGTTAGAGAATACGAAGGTGAACATATTGTCAACATATTGGGAACATAGTTGATATGAAGCTGCTCTGTGTGTGTTCACAGCGAGGAGCTTCATTCAGCTTTAACTTCAGTTTCACTCCTAACATCCGGACTGATGGACCTTTCAGGGTTCTCCTAAAATCACTGAGACTGATATGAGAAGTGAAAAGCAAGAGAAGAAACAGAAAGAGAGAGCAGCATCAAGCTCAGCACATGTACAGCTGCACGTTTCATTTCCTTCCTCTGCACACAGTGAACGAGACACGTCATTAGAGTTAATACTGCTGAAGTCAGGGTCCTTTCATTCTCTGTCTCTGCAATCTCTTGATGACCTACACTTCACCGTACAACAGGCGCTTACATATGATGCGGATTTTAGACATCTTCAGCCCGTACAGGACTGGGGTAAAGAGAGGCTGGCATGTTAGAAAGTACAGGGATAATAAAATGCGCAATATATTCGGCACATATTTCATGTCAAATCTGCTCTGTAATACTTCAAAGCAAGACCCAAAAGACACATTTAGCAGGGAAGCGAGGTGAGGTGTGCAGGTACTGAGAGCTTTCTGTCTGGTCTGTTTGGAGCCAGAGAAACACACTCTGAGGATCCTCATGTACGAGATCAAAGTGAGAGAAACAGGAAACATGATTAAGAAAAAAGTAATAAAGATTCCATACACATTATTGACTGTAGTGTCAGAGCAGGCCAGCTTAACAATGGAAAAGTTATCACAGTAAACTTTGTTAATGATGTTCCCACACAGCTGCAGAGAAAGAGTCAGAGACACCATAATCCAAATGGCAATAAATGGATATAACCATGACACTGCAATAAACATGGAAACCCTGTTAGAAGTCATACGTGAGTTATATTGCAGAGGATAACAGATATCAAGATATCTGTCATAAGACATGACGGCTAAGTTAGTAAATTGTATACTTGCATATGAATAAATACAAACAATCTGCAGGAAGCAGAGCGGAGCAGAAACAGTGTGGATGTCAGAGAGGACCTGAACCAGAAGGAATGGAAACAACCCTGTACTACCACACAGTTCATTTACAAACAGGCTGCACAGAAAAAGGTACATAGGTTCATGTAAGCTCCTGTTCACACAGATAACCACAATCAGCAACACGTTGGCACCTAAAATACACACATACAAGCACATGACAATCATGAAGAACAAGTATTTAAAAAACCCTGTGTCGAAGTATGCAGTCAGTATAAAATAAGAAGCTTCTGTAGAGTTCATCATGATCCTCCTGTGGTTCTTCAAGCATCACAACACGAGCAGTGCATTACCTGGATGGAGATGTCACTTTAAACATGGAAATAACAGTGAACACATGTTCCTCATCATGAGAACACATAAGACAGATGATCCAAACTGAGCGTCCTATATCAATGTGTATAATACAGAGATCCAGAGTGTGTGAGGTGCTGCTCCCCTCACTGAGCTGAAACTCTGAGCTGCTGCTTTTACCTTCTGTCTGCAGCTCACTGACGTCATCCTTCAGGGATCCTCCTTCTGTAACTCAGGGTTTCACCACCAGATGCAGACGTGCTCCATTAAATCCGTCAATCCACGTTATTTTAACCCAGCGATGTATAGGCCTGTCCTTAAAGAATGCAGACAATTCTCTGTTTGGTGCAGATGGCATCTTGGTTTCCATTCGTCTGCATCTTGGTTTCTGTTCGTCACCATCTTGGTTTCTAGTCGTCACCATCTTGTTTTTTGGTCGACACCATCTTGGTTTCTAGTTGTCACCATCTTGTTTTTTGGTCATCACCATCTTGGTTTCTAGACATCACCATCTTGTTTTTTCGTCATCACCATCTTGGTTTCTAGTCGTCACGATTTAGTTTTTAGTCGTCACCATCTTGGTTTCTCGTTGTCATCGTCTTGTTTTTTTGTCGTCACCATCTTGGTTTCTAGTCATCACCATCTTGGTTTCTGGTCGTCACCATCTTGGTTTCTGGTCGTCAAGAAGTTGGTTTCTAGTCATCACGATCTTGGTTTCTAGTCGTCACCATCTTGGTTTGTAGTTGTCACCATCTTGTTTTATGGTCGTCAACATCTTGGTTTCTAGTCGTCAACATCTTGATTTTTGGTCGTCACCATCTTGGTTTTTGGTCGTCACCATCTTGGTTTCTACTTTTCACCATCTTGGTTTCTAGTCGTCACCATCTTGGTTTCTAGATGTCACCATCTTGTTTTTAGGTCGTCACCATCTTGGTTTCTCGTTGTCATGATCTTGGTTTCTTGTCGTCACCATCTTGGTTTGTAGTCATCACCATCTTGTTTTCTGGTCTTCACCATCTAGGTTTCTAGTCGTCACCATCTTGGTTTCTAGATGTCACCATCTTGTTTTTAGGTCATCACCATCTTGGTTTTTGGTCGTCACCATCTTGGTTTCTAGTCGTCACCATCTTGGTTTCTAGTCATCACGATCTTGGTATTTAGTTGTCACCATCTTGTTTTTTGGTCGTCACCATCTTGGATTCTAGACATCACCATCTTGGTTTTTGGTCGTCACCATCTTGGTTTCTACTTTTCACCATCTTGGTTTCTAGTTGTCACCATCTTGGTTTCCAGTCGTCACGATGTCGTTTTTTGGTCGTCACCATCTTGGTTTCTAGTCGTCACCATCTTGGTTTCTAGTCGTCACCATCTTGTTTTTTGGTCGTCACCATCTTGGTTTCTTGTCGTCACGATCTTGGTTTTTGGTCATCACCATCTTATTTTCTGGTCGTCAACTTCTTGGTTTTTGGTCGTCATGATATTTTTTTCTTGTCGTAACCATCTTCTTTTTCGGTCGTCACAAACTTGTTTTCTAGTCGTCACCATATTGTTTTTTGGTCGTCACCATCTTGGTTTCTGGTCGTCACCATCTTGGTTTCTGGTCGTCACCATCTTGGTTTCTGGTCGTCACCATCTTGGTTTCTGGTTGTCAACATCTTGGTTTTTGGTCATCAACATCTTGGTTTCTATTCGTCACGATCTTTGTTTCTAGTCGTCACCATCTTGGTTTCTGCTCATTACCATCTTGGTTTCTAGTCGTCAACATCTTGTTTTTTGGTTGTCACCATCTTAGTTTCTAGTCATCACGATCTTGTTTTTCGGTCTTCACCATCTTGTTTTCTAGTCGTCAACATCTTGGTTTCTCGTCATCAACATCTTGTTTTTTTGGTCGTCACCATCTTGTTTTCTAGTCGTCAACATCTTGGTTTCTTGTCTTCAACATCTTGTTTTTTGTTATATTCCACAATTTCAAATGCTTTATATTTCAGGAAGCTCTATACTTATATACTAATGCCCCTGTTCCACCAAACCGGATCCGGTTCAAGATCCGTTCTTGTGCTTTTCTGGTGCTGAACCGGTTCTTCTCTGTAGCACCATTTGTGTTTCCATTGCTCAGAGCCCGAGTGAAGCTCTAGTGAAGTTGCGTCATCGTTTGTGTCATCACATACATGTTTACGTGCCTTCTTATGACACCCACACGGCGCGGACATCCCTCATATCGACAGCGTTAACGTTCGTTGCCATGGAGATACATGCTGTCTAGCATTAGCATGCTAGATCTATCGTTTGTTAACTTGCAAGCTCAGTAGCTGTAATAGGCCAGCTTTAGCTTTGTTGTTATTTAACTTTTTATTTTGTATTATATTTTTTATTATATCATAACTTAGTACTTTTTTTAATGCATGTACATATATAAGATATGTAACATTAAGCTGTCTGTGGCACTTTTCCCTGCTGTAACTACGCAAATGCCCCTTCCGTGGGACTAATAAAGGTATTCTGATTCTGATTCACTGGCATCCATCCTGGCTCCTAGTTGTCTGTGTTGCTGAACAGAATTTGCGGCATTTTGTGGTTGTTGATTAGGTTAATCCCGCCCTCCGACGTAAAATAGAAGTATTGGTTCTTGATTCTTGGTTCTTGCGAGTGGGGTCAGCTAAGAACCGGTTTTTGGTGCTTAGGGCCGGCTTCGCTGCGGTGGAAACAGGAAGAACCAGAACTAAATCAGGCTGTAGCCCGGAACAGGCTCTGGAATCGGTTTGGTGGAAAAGGGGCTTAAATATAGACATGAAAGAGTCTAAGGTCTGTTATAGTTTATCCCTAATGGCGTCACTATTCAGCAGTGGGAGAACCCCCTTACTCTAACAGCAAAAGGCCCCTGACTCAATGGGATATTACTGTAAGCTTTAGTTTCATTTTCGAGGCAAGTCTGGACATGTCCAGTCTCACACCCGGAAGCAATAACACACCCCCACATATATGGGTATCTTGGTGTGTACTTGCTTCTGCTTCTCTTACCTGTTAACCTAAATTAATTATGAGCTGTCCTCTCATGATTTAGGGTAAGATTGCACACACTTAGATAGGGCCATACCTCATTACAGATACTAGAATCCTAAGGGATCGCTTAAACAGATTTGGTAAGTCGTCTGCCTTAAAACAGCAGTTCATTGAACCTGGTTCTTCAGGAGTTAGTAGAGGTGTGACCTTGCTGATCCAGGTGGATCCGAGCCTGGCGGTAAACTTGCATAGACTCAATAGCTTCTGATAGGTCAATTAGAAGGTTTGAATTAATAGTCAGAAAGAAATTAATACAGACCCGCTGACCTCAAGCCAACACATATCCGACCTAAAACATAAGCTGGTTCCAATTCTATTTTAGTCTAAATGTATGCAACATTTACAAAATTAACAATTTATTTTCATATCAGGATGATTTTTACTTAGGTATAAACCAAAAATTGATGAACCAAAAAGATGGCGTATATGCCAGATTTTGCTGGGCTGTAATTGGTCACGGACGCGAGGGAACACGTGGAGGAATAAATAATAATTTGACATGCAAGACGCTCTCTAAGAGGATAAAGAGATTCAAGTCTGACTTCTATAAACATATGAACATTTCTGATCCTAATGGTATTAATGTGGGCAATGCTCATTTGGCAAATGACAATCAACCAACAACATATGTAATATAAATTGTCAAACTCATATTCTGCCGGACCCAATCTTTTGAATTCATTAGAACTTTCACAGTCCCAGTTCTCTTGCAAGAAACAGTGTCTGAGGGCTTCTTAACATTTAACAAACTATGAATGTGTCCTATCCACTTAACAGGAAGAAACTCAGCTAACTGACGATATGAAAAATGTGTAGCCAAATTAAACACAAGTCTAACGCTGAGCCTCTGAATTATCCCTGAGCGGAAAAATGCTAACGCACTTAGCACAGAACTCACGGCAGAAACACTCCACCACCTATTGGATCTGCACAAACAAGACATCAGCTAGCAAGCTGAGATTCCACAGATTCCAGAAATATCAGTATCATCACTGAGCGACCAGGACTCGTGGCATGGGAAGCAAACCCAGACATCATAATATTCTTACCTTTGCTGTTGTTCTGATCAAAAGTTGTGTTCAATGGCATCAAAACAATAAAAACGCTACTGAAGGTTAATCCAATGTGTCTGTGTCACTTTGAAATGATTTCTGATAATCCATCATCACATTTATGGCAATTTCACTTTTCAGAGTGTAACGTAGCTTTCAATTTGGGCAAACTTTATGTGCATCACTCTCACTCCTCATGGTGTACGTGTATGTGGATTTAGGATCAGCCCCTCGATTCTATTGGCTCTAACGGTTAGAAAGAGGTGTCAATCATCAAAATTGACCAATGGGTTCCAGAGAAACGGCAAATCCACCCAAATAACCCCAGAGGTGTCCTTTTTTTCTAAACCTCTCTAAAAAGGTCAAATGTCGCTTGTTTTGCATCAATCTTGATACAGGGTACTTATATGTTATAGTTTGGATTCCTAAAGCTTTTAGTCTATTGAAGGCTGGTTTTCACTATAAGTAATGGTTTATTTTTGGACGGACACTATAATTTAAATGTTTTTACTATGTTCAATCTGAATTTATTTTAAAATAAAAAATATCTATATTGATTCTGACTTTTCTACATCCAACTCACAGGTTTATCATTGCTTTGAGAAAAAGATTATTAATTTAACCCTTTTAAAAGATATGGTCATTTGTTCTGGGAATGTCATTTTGGAGCCTGAGACCTGAAAAACAGGCTTGGGGCTTTAGAGGTTTAAATAAAAAAAGCTGACTAAATGTTCCCTATCTGTAGATATTCACTTTGAATGATGGAGCACACTTTGATCATTTATAGCTTCTTTTTTCCTGACACAACCACTGATCTTCACTTCAGAAGCAAACACACTTCGACACATCTTACTGTTTCTTTATAAGGCCATACATTATGGGATTGAAGAGAGGTGGACATGTAAGGAAGTTATATATTTGTTTTAATAGACTCAACATGTTGGGCCTGTAATATTTTACAATTCTTCAAAGAAGTTGATGAGGGAAGCGTGGTGAGGTGTGCAGCTTTCTGTGTGCTCTGCTTACGACCAGAGAAACACACTCTGAGGATCCTCGTGTACGAGGAGAGGATAGAATTAGAGGACAAAAGAATAACCATTGAGGCAAGTATTTTTTATTCCTCTTCCGACTCAAACTGAACCATCCTGTTACATGTTATTCCCAACACAGGCTAGCAGCAGATTCTTACACAGGATGTATATTTGGGACACATTACATGTTAGAGAATACGAAGGTGAACATATTGTCAACATATTGGGAACATAGTTGATATGAAGCTGCTCTGTGTCTGATCACAGCGAGGAGCTTCATTCAGCTTTAACTTCAGTTTCACTCCTAACGTCCGGACTCATGGACCTTTCAGGGTTCTCCTAAAATCACTGAGGCTGATATGAGAAGTGAAAAGCAAGAGAAGAAACAGAAAGAGAGAGCAGCATCAAGCTCAGCACATGTACAGCTGCACGTTTCATTTCCTTCCTCTGCACACAGTGAACGAGACACGTCATTAGAGTTAATACTGTTGAAGTCAGGGTCCTTTCATTCTCTGTCTCTGCAATCTCTTGATGACCTACACTTCACCGTACAACAGGCGCTTACATATGATGCGGATTTTAGACATCTTCAGCCCGTACAGGACTGGGGTAAAGAGAGGCTGGCATGTTAGAAAGTACAGGGATAATAAAATGCGCAGCATTTTGGGAACACTGCTCATATCAAACCTGCTCTGTAATACTTCAAACAAGACTCCAAAAGAGAAATTGATGAGGGAAGCGAGGTGAGGTGTGCAGGTACTGAGAGCTTTCTGTCTGGTCTGTTTGGAGCCAGAGAAACACACTCTGAGGATCCTCATGTACGTGTAGAGGATTAAAAGCAGAGGAATGATGATGGAGATGACCGTAAAAAAGAGTCCATAAATGTTATTGACCCTGGTGTCAGAGCAGGCCAGCTTAACAATGGAGAAATTTCCGCAGTACACTGTATCGAGTATGTTCCCACACAGCTGCAAAGACAGAGTCAAAGAAATCAAAATCAAAATGGCAATACATGGCATTGACCATGTTAGAGTTATAAGTACGGTAATCTTTTTAGACGTCATACGAGTGTTATATTGCAGAGGATAACAGATAGCAAGATATCTGTCATAAGACATAGCTGCTAAATTTAGATACTCCACAAAAACATATGAATACACAGAATAAATCTGCAGGAAGCAGAGCGGAGCAGAAACAGTGTGGATGTCAGAGAGGACCTGAACCAGAAGGAATGGAAACAACCCTGTACTACCATACAGTTCATTTACAAACAGGCTGCACAGAAAAAGGTACATAGGTTCATATAAGCTCCTGTTCACACAGATAACCACAATCAGCAACACGTTGGCACCTATAATACAAAAATACAAAGCAAGAATGATCAGGAAATAAAGGTATTTTAAAAAAAACGTGTCAGAGTATGCAGTCAGTATAAAATATGAAATGTGAGTAGAGTTCACCATGATCCTCCTGTGGTTCTTCAAGCATCACAACACGAGCAGTGCATTACCTGGATGTAAATGTCACTTTAAACATGGCAATAACAGTGAACACATGTTCCTCATCATGAGAACACATAAGACAGATGATCCAAACTGAGCGTCCTATATCAATGTGTATAATACAGAGATCCAAAGTGTGTGAGGTGCTGCTCTCCTCACTGAGCTGGAACTCTGAGCTGCTGCTTTTACCTTCTGTCTGCAGCTCACTGACGTCATCCTTCAGGGATCCTCCTTCTGTAACTCAGGGTTTCACCACCAGATGCAGACGTGCTCCATTCAATCCGTCAATCCACATTATTTTAATGTCACCCAGCGACATATAGGCCTGTCCTTAAAGAATGCAGACAATTCTCTGTTTGGTGCAGATGGCATCTTGGTTTCTATTCGTCACCATCTTGGTTTCTATTCGTCACCATCTTGGTTTCTCGTCGTCAACATCTTGGTTTCTGGTCGTCAACATCTTGGTTTCTGGTCGTCAACATCTTGGTTTCTGGTCGTCAAGATCTTGGTTTCTAGTCGTCACCATCTTGTTTTCTGGTTGTCACCATCTTGCTTTCTGGTTGTCACCATCTTGGTTTCTATTCGTCACCATCTTTGTTTCTGGTCGTCAACATATTGATTTCTGGTTGTCATCGTCTTGTTTACTAGTCGTCACAATCTTGGTTTCTAGTCGTCACCATCTTGTTTTTTGGTCGTCACCATCTTGGTTTCTAGTCGTCACCATCTTGGTTTCTAGACATCACCATCTTGTTTTCTAGTCGTCACCATCTTGTTTTTTGGTCGTCACCATCTTGGTTTCTAGTCGTCACGATTTCGTATTTTGGTCGTCACCATCTTGGTTTCTAGTCGTCACCATCTTGGTTTCTAGTCATCACCATCTTGGTTTCTAGACATCACCATCTTGGTTTCTAGTCGTCACGATTTAGTTTTTTGGTCGTCACCATCTTGGTTTCTAGTCGTCACGATTTAGTTTTTTGGTCATCACCATCTTGTTTTCTAGTCGTCACCATCTTGTTTTTTGGTCGTCACCATCTTGGTTTCTAGTCGTCACAATTTCGTATTTTGGTCGTCACCATCTTGGTTTCTAGTCGTCACCATCTTGGTTTCTAGTCATCACCATCTTGTTTTTTGGTCATCACCATCTTGGTTTCTAGTCGTCACGATTTAGTTTTTTGGTCGTCACCATCTTGGTTTCTAGTCGTCACGATTTAGTTTTTTGGTCGTCAACATCTTGGTTTCTGGTCTTCACCATCTTGTTTTCTCGTTATCATCGTCTTGTTTTTTGGTCGTCACCATCTTGGTTTCTAGTCGTCACCATCTTGGTTTCTGGTCGTCAACATCTTGGTTTCTATTCGTCACGATCTTTATTTCTAGTCATCACCATGTTCTTTTTTAGTCGTCACGATCTTGGTTTCTAGTCGTCACTATCTTGGTTTCTAGTCCAAGAGAAAGGTTTCTGTTACAACCAGGCTCGTGGGCTGTAACATAAAGCAGGGAGGCGAGACGAAAGGTACGAATAATATAGTTTATTGTTTGAACACAACAAACTAAACAGACACTAGCATCAGGTCCCCGAAACTGCCGCATAGAAAATGCCCAGAGGAGTGAGAGAGACGTATCTGGCGGTGCTCCTCCTATAACCTTTTCCCCAGGTGTAGCTCATCAGGCAGGTCACCTCCCCGACAGGTGCGGCTCATCACCACCGGAACCTGTGAACACTCACAAAGCACACACAAATAGACGGCACCCCAATTAGTGAGGAGGGGTCGTCTAAGTCACCATCTTGGTTTGTAGTCGTCACCATCTTGGTTTCTAGTCGTCACCATCTTGGTTTCTAGTTGTCACCATCTTGGTTTGTAGTTGTCACCATCTTGTTCTTTGGTAGTCAACATCTTGATTTCTGGTTGTCATCGTCTTGTTTACTAGTCGTCACAATCTTGGTTTCTAGTCGTCACCATCTTGTTTTTTGGTCGTCACCATCTTGGTTTCTAGTCGTCACCATCTTGGTTTCTAGACATCACCATCTTGTTTTCTAGTCGTCACCATCTTGTTTTTTGGTCGTCACCATCTTGGTTTCTAGTCGTCACGATTTCGTATTTTGGTCGTCACCATCTTGGTTTCTAGTCGTCACCATCTTGGTTTCTAGTCATCACCATCTTGGTTTCTAGACATCACCATCTTGGTTTCTAGTCGTCACGATTTAGTTTTTTGGTCGTCACCATCTTGGTTTCTAGTCGTCACGATTTAGTTTTTTGGTCGTCAACATCTTGATTTCTGGTCTTCACCATCTTGTTTTCTCGTTATCATCGTCTTGTTTTTTGGTCGTCACCATCTTGGTTTCTAGTCGTCACCATCTTGGTTTCTAGTCGTCACGATTTAATGTTGTGGTCGTCACCATCTTGTTTTCTAGTCGTCACCATCTTGGTTTCTAGACATCACCATCTTGTTTTCTAGTCGTCACCATCTTGTTTTTTGGTCGTCACCATCTTGGTTTCTAGTCGTCACAATTTCGTATTTTGGTCGTCACCATCTTGGTTTCTAGTCGTCACCATCTTGGTTTCTAGTCATCACCATCTTGTTTTTTGGTCATCACCATCTTGGTTTCTAGTCGTCACGATTTAGTTTTTTGGTCGTCACCATCTTGGTTTCTAGTCGTCACGATTTAGTTTTTTGGTCGTCAACATCTTGGTTTCTGGTCTTCACCATCTTGTTTTCTCGTTATCATCGTCTTGTTTTTTGGTCGTCACCATCTTGGTTTCTAGTCGTCACCATCTTGGTTTCTGGTCGTCAACATCTTGGTTTCTATTCGTCACGATCTTTATTTCTAGTCATCACCATGTTCTTTTTTAGTCGTCACGATCTTGGTTTCTAGTCGTCACTATCTTGGTTTCTAGTCCAAGAGAAAGGTTTCTGTTACAACCAGGCTCGTGGGCTGTAACATAAAGCAGGGAGGCGAGACGAAAGGTACGAATAATATAGTTTATTGTTTGAACACAACAAACTAAACAGACACTAGCATCAGGTCCCCGAAACTGCCGCATAGAAAATGCCCAGAGGAGTGAGAGAGACGTATCTGGCGGTGCTCCTCCTATAACCTTTTCCCCAGGTGTAGCTCATCAGGCAGGTCACCTCCCCGACAGGTGCGGCTCATCACCACCGGAACCTGTGAACACTCACAAAGCACACACAAATAGACGGCACCCCAATTAGTGAGGAGGGGTCGTCTAAGTCACCATCTTGGTTTGTAGTCGTCACCATCTTGGTTTCTAGTCGTCACCATCTTGGTTTCTAGTTGTCACCATCTTGGTTTGTAGTTGTCACCATCTTGTTCTTTGGTAGTCACCATCTTGGTTTCTAGACATCACCATCTTGTTTTCTAGTTGTCACAATCTTGGTTTCTAGTCATCACCATCTTGTTTTTCGGTTGTCACCATCTTGGTTTCTAGTCGTCACCATCTGGTTTTCTGGTTGTCACCATCTTGCTTTCTGGTCATCACCATCTTGGTTTCTATTTGTCACCATCTTTGTTTCTGGTCGTCAACATCTTGATTTCTGGTTGTCATCGTCTTGTTTTCTAGTCATCACAATCTTGGTTTCTAGTCGTCACCATCTTGTTTTTTGGTCGTCACCATCTCGGTTTCTAGTCATCACCATCTTGGTTTCTGGTCGTCACCATCTTTGTTTTCTGGTCGTCACCATCTTGGTTTCTAGTCGTCTCGATTTAGTTTTTTGGTCGTCACCATCTTGGTTTCTAGTCGTCACCATCTTATTTTCTGGTTGTCACCATCTTGGTTTCTGGTTGTCACCATCTTGCTTTCTGGTCGTCACCATCTTTGTTTTCTGGTTGTCACCATCTTGGTTTCTAGTCATCACGATTTAGTTTTTTGGTCGTCACCATCTTGGTTTCTAGTCGTCACGATTTAGTTTTTTGGTCGTCAACATCTTGTTTTCTGGTTGTCAACATCTTGGTTTCTAGACATCACCATCTTATTTTCTAGTCGTCACAATCTTGGTTTCCTATCGTCACCATCTTGTTTTTTAGTCGTCACCATCTTGGTTTCTAGACATCACCATCTTGTTTTCTAGTCGTCACCATCTTGTTTTTTGGTCGTCACCATCTTGGTTTCTAGTCGTCACGATTTCGTTTTTTGGTCGTCACCATCTTGGTTTCTAGTCGTCACCATCTTGGTTTCTAGTCATCACCATCTTGTTTTTTGGTCGTCACCATCTTGGTTTCTAGTCGTCACGATTTCGTTTTTCGGTCGTCACCATCTTGGTTTCTAGTCGTCACGATTTAGTTTTTTTGTCGTCAACATCTTGGTTTCTGGTCTTCACCATCTTGGTTTCTCGTTGTCATCGTCTTGTTTTTTGGTCGTCACCATCTTGGTTTCTAGTCGTCACCATCTTGGTTTCTGGTCGTCAACATCTTGGTTTCTATTCGTCACGATCTTTATTTCTAGTCATCACCATGTTCTTTTTTAGTCGTCACGATCTTGGTTTCTAGTCGTCACTATCTTGGTTTCTAGTCCAAGAGAAAGGTTTCTGTTACAACCAGGCTCGTGGGCTGTAACATAAAGCAGGGAGGCGAGACGAGAGGTACGAATAATATAGTTTATTGTTTGAACACAACAAACTAAACAGACACTAGCATCAGGTCCCCGAAACTGCCACATAGAAAATGCCCAGAGGAGTGAGAGAGACGTATCTGGCGGTGCTCCTCCTATAATCTTTTCCCCAGGTGTAGCTCATCAGGCAGGTCACCTCCCCGACAGGTGCGGCTCATCACCACCGGAACCTGTGAACACTCACAAAGCACACACAAATAGACGGCACCCCAATTAGTGTGGAGGGGTCGTCTAAGTCACCATCTTGGTTTGTAGTCGTCACCATCTTGGTTTCTAGTCGTCACCATCTTGGTTTCTAGTTGTCACCATCTTGGTTTGTAGTTGTCACCATCTTGTTCTTTGGTGGTCACCATCTTGTTCTTTGGTAGTCACCATCTTGGTTTCTAGACATCACCATCTCTTTTTCTAGTCGTCACAATCTTGGTTTCTAGTCGTCACCATCTTGTTTTCTGGTTGTCACCATCTTGATTTCTGGTCGTCACCATCTTGGTTTCTATTCGTCACCATCTTTGTTTCTGGTCGTCACAATCTTGGTTTCTAGTCGTCACCATCTTGTTTTTCGGTCATCACCATCTTTGTTTCTAGTCGTCACCATCTTGTTTTCTGGTTGTCACCATCTTGATTTCTGGTCGTCACCATCTTGGTTTCTATTCGTCACCATCTTTGTTTCTGGTCGTCAACATCTTGATTTCTGGTTGTCATCGTCTTGTTTTCTAGTCGTCACAATCTTGGTTTCTAGTCATCACCATCTTGTTTTTCGGTCATCACCATCTTTGTTTCTAGTCGTCACCATCTTTGTTTCTGGTCGTCAACATCTTGATTTCTGGTTGTCATCGTCTTGTTTTCTGGTCGTCACAATCTTGGTTTCTAGTCATCACCATCTTGTTTTTTGGTCGTCACCATCTTGGTTTCTAGTCGTCACCATCTTGTTTTTTCGTCGTCACCATCTTGGTTTGTAGTCGTCACCATCTTGGTTTCTAGTTGTCACCATCTTGGTTTGTAGTTGTCACCATCTTGTTTTTTGGTAGTCACCATCTTGGTTTCTAGACATCACGATCTTGTTTTCTAGTCGTCACAATCTTGGTTTCTAGTCGTCACCATCTTGTTTTTCGGTCATCACCATCTTTGTTTCTAGTCGTCACCATCTTGTTTTCTTGTTGTCACCATCTTGATTTCTGATCGTCACCATCTTGGTTTCTATTCGTCACCATCTTTGTTTCTGGTCGTCAACATCTTGATTTCTGGTTGTCATCGTCTTGTTTTCTAGTCGTCTCAATCTTGGTTTCTAGTCATCACCATCTTGTTTTTTGGTCGTCACCATCTTGGTTTCTAGTCGTCACCATCTTGTTTTCTAGTCGTCACCATCTTGGTTTCTAGTCGTCACGATTTCGTTTTTTGGTCGTCACCATCTTGTTTTCTAGTCGTCACCATCTTGGTTTCTAGACATCACCATCTTGTTTTCTAGTCGTCACCATTTTGTTTTTTGGTCGTCACCATCTTGGTTTCTAGTCGTCACCATTTAGTTTTTTGGTCGTCACCATCTTGGTTTCTAGTCGTCACCATCTTGGTTTCTAGTCGTCACCATCTTGCTTTCTGGTCGTCACCATCTTTGTTTTCTGGTCGTCACCATCTTGGTTTCTGGTCGTCACCATCTTGGTTTCTAGTCATCACCATCTTGCTTTCCGGTCGTCACCATCTTTGTTTTCTGGTCGTCACCATCTTGGTTTCTTGTCGTCACCATCTGGGTTTCTAGTCGTCACCATCTTGTTTTTTGGTCGTCACCATCTTGGTTTCTAGTCGTCACGATTTAGTTTTTTGGTCGTCAACATCTTGGTTTCTGGTCATCACCATCTTGGTTTCTATTCGTCACCATCTTTGTTTCTGGTTGTCATCGTCTTGTTTTCTAGTCGTCACAATCTTGGTTTCTAGTCGTCACCATCTTGTTTTTTGGTCGTCACCATATTGGTTTCTAGTCGTCACCATCTTGTTTTTTGGTCGTCACCATCTTGGTTTCCAGTCGTCACCATCTTGGTTTCTAGTCGTCACCATCTTGTTTTCTGGTTGTCACCATCTTGGTTTCTAGTCATCACGATTTAGGTTTTTGGTCGTCACCATCTTGTTTTCTAGTCGTCACCATCTTGGTTTCTAGACATCACCATCTTGTTTTCTAGTCGTCACCATTTTGTTTTTTGGTCGTCACCATGTTGGTTTCTAGTCGTCACGATTTAGTTTTTTGGTTGTCACCATCTTGGTTTCTAGTCGTCACCATCTTGGTTTCTAGTCGTCACCATCTTGTTTTCTGGTTGTCACCATCTTGGTTTCTGGTCGTCACCATCTTGGTTTCTAGTCATCACCATCTTGCTTTCCGGTCGTCACCATCTTTGTTTTCTGGTCGTCACCATCTTGGTTTCTAGTCGTCACCATCTTGGTTTCTATTCGTCACCATCTTGTTTTTTGGTCGTCACCATCTTGGTTTCTAGTCGTCACGATTTAGTTTTTTGGTTGTCACCATCTTGGTTTCTAGTCGTCACCATCTTGGTTTCTAGTCGTCACCATCTTGTTTTCTGGTTGTCACTGTCACTACCCGATCCATCACCCTACCCGATCGGTTCTGCGCATGTGCGAGATGGTCCGGAAGTCCGGACGGCAACACCAGATGGACACTTGACACAGTGGCTTTTAGCAAAGCTCAAAAAGAAAAACCGAGAGAGATGAGTTATTGTTATTACAACGTGACTTCACTATTATTTAACAACTCTTTTTATTGGGTTCTTTTATTTGGGGTTAAGTACATTGTCAGAATAAGTGAGAAATAGATTTAACTTCTGTTAGACTGCTATCATACTGAATAAATATTTACTGTGAATGTATGCAAAAATGTATGGCATATGGCTGTCTAACAGAAGTTAAATTCATTCCTCACTTATTCTGACAATGTACTTAACCCCAAATAAAAGAACCCAATAAAAAGAGTTGTTAAATAATAGTGAAGTCACGTTGTAATAACAATAACTCATCTCTCTCGAGTTTTCTTTTTGAGCTTTGCTAAAAGCCACTGTGTCAAGTGTCCATCTGGTGTTGCCGTCCGGAGTTGTCCAACATGGCGGACCCTCTCGCACATGCGCAGAACCGATCGGGCAGGGTGACGGATCGGGTAATGACAGTCACCATCTTGGTTTCTGGTCGTCACGATCTTGGTTTCTAGTCATCACCATCTTGCTTTCTGGTCGTCACCATCTTTGTTTTCTGGTCGTCACCATCTTGGTTTCTAGTCGTCACCATCTTGGTTTCTATTCGTCACCATCTTGTTTTTTGGTCGTCACCATCTTGGTTTCTAGTCGTCACGATTTAGTTTTTTGGTTGTCACCATCTTGGTTTCTCGTCGTCACGATTTAGTTTTTTGGTCGTCACCATCTTGGTTTCTAGTCGTCACCATCTTGTTTTTTGGTCGTCACCATCTTGGTTTCTAGTCGTCACCATCTTGGTTTCTAGTCGTTACCATCTTGTTTTCTGGTTGTCACCATCTTGGTTTCTAGTCGTCACGATTTAGTTTTTTGGTCGTCACCATCTTGTTTTCTAGTCGTCACCATCTTGGTTTCTAGACATCACCATCTTGTTTTCTAGTCGTCACCATTTTGTTTTTTGGTCGTCACCATCTTGGTTTCTAGTCGTCACGATTTAGTTTTTTGGTCGTCACCATCTTGGTTTCTAGTCGTCACCATCTTGGTTTCTAGTCGTCACCATCTTGTTTTCTGGTTGTCACCATCTTGGTTTCTGGTCGTCACCATCTTGGTTTCTAGTCATCACCATCTTGCTTTCTGGTCGTCACCATCTTTGTTTTCTGGTCGTCACCATCTTGGTTTCTAGTCGTCACCATCTTGGTTTCTAGTCGTCACCATCTTGTTTTTTGGTCGTCACCATCTTGGTTTCTAGTCTTCACGACAATAGCTTCTGATAGGTCAATTCGAAGGTTTGAATTAATAGTCAGAAAGAAATTAATACAGACCCGCTGACCTCAAGACAACACATATGCGACCTAAAACATAAGCTGGTTCCAATTCTATTTTAGTCTAAATGTATGCAACATTTACAAAATTAACAATTTATTATCATATCAGGATGATTTTTACTTGGGTATAAACCAAAAATTGATGAACCAAAAAGATGGCATATATGCCAGATTTTGCTGGGCTGTAATTGGTCACGGACGCGAGGGAACACGTGGAGGAATAAATAATAATTTGACATGCAAGATGCTCTCTAAGAGGATAAAGAGATTCAAGTCTGACTTCTATAAACATATGAACATTTCTGATCCTAATGGTATTAATGTGGGTAAAGCTCATTTGGCAAATGACAATCAACCAACAACATATGTAATATAAAGTGTCAAACTCATATTCTGCCGGACCCAATCTTTTGAATTCATTAGAACTGTCACAGTCCCAGTTTTCTTGCAAGAAACAGCGTCTGAGGGCTTCTTAACATTTAACAAACTATGAATGTGTCCTATCCACTTCACAGGAAGAAACTCAGCTAACTGACGATATGAACAATTTTTAGCCAAATGAAACACAAGTCTAACGCTGAGCCTCTGAATTAGCCCTGAGCGAAAAAATGCTAACGCACTTAGCACAGAACTCACCGCAGAAACACTCCACCACCTATTGGATCTGCACAAACAAGACATCAGCTATCAATCTGAGATTCCACAGATTCCAGAAATATCAGTATCATCACTGAGCGACCAGGACTTGTGGCATGGGAAGCAAACACAGACATCATAATATTCTTACCTTTGCTGTTGTTCTGATCAAAAGTTGTGTTCAATGGCATCAAAACAATAAAAACGCTACGAGTGTAACGTAGCTTTACATTTGGGCAAACTTTATGCGCATCACTCTCACTCCTCATGGTGTACGTGTATGTGGATTTAGGATCAGCCCCTCGATTCTATTGGCTCTAACGGTTAGAAAGAGGTGTCAATCATCAAAATTGACCAATGGGTTCCAGAGAAACGGCAAATCCACCCAAATAACCCCAGAGGTGTCCTTTTTTTCTAAACCTCTCTAAAAAGGTCAAATGTCGCTTGTTTTGCATCAATCTTGATACAGGGTACTTATATGTTATAGTTTGGATTCCTAAAGCTTTTAGTCTATTGAAGGCTGGTTTTCACTATAAGTAATGGTTTATTTTTGGACAGACAATATCATTTAAATGTTTTTACTATGTTCAATCTGAATTTACTTTAAAATAAAAAACATCTATATTGATTCTGACTCTTCTACATCCAACTCACAGGTTTATCATTGCTTTCAGAAAAAGATTATTAATTTAACCCTTTTAGAAGATATGCTCATTTGTTCTGGGAATGTCATTTTGGAGCCTGAGACCTGAAAAACAGGCTTGGGGCTTTAGAGGTTTAAATAAAAAAAGCTGACTAAATGTTCCCTATCTGTAGATATTCACTTTGAATGATGGAGCACACTTTGATCATTTATAGCTTCTTTTTTCCTGACACAACCACTGATCTTCACTTCAGAAGCAAACACACTTTGACACATCTTACTGTTTCTTTATAAGGCCCTACATTATGGGATTGAAGAGAGGTGGGCATGTAAGGAAGTTATATATTTGTTTTAATAGACTCAACATGTTGGGCCTGTAATATTTTACAATTCTTCAAAGAAGTTGATGAGGGAAGCGTGGTGAGGTGTGCAGCTTTCTGTGTGCTCTGCTTACGACCAGAGGAACACACTCTGAGGATCCTCGTGTACGAGGAGAGGATAGAATTAGAGGACAAAAGAATAATCAATCAATCAATCAATGTTTATTTATATAGCCCAATATCACAAATGTTACATTTGTCTCAGTGGTCTTCACAGTGTGTACAGAATAATCAATAACCATTGAGGCAAGCATTTTTTATTCCTCTTCTGACTCAAACTGAACCATCCTGTTACATGTTATTCCCAACACAGGCCAGCAGCAGATTCTTACACAGGATGTATATTTGGGACACATTACATGTTAGAGAATACGAAGGTGAACATATTGTCAACATATTGGGAACATAGTTGATATGAAGCTGCTCTGTGTGTGTTCACAGCGAGGAGCTTCATTCAGCTTTAACTTCAGTTTCACTCCTAACGTCCGGACTGATGGACCTTTCAGGGTTCTCCTAAAATCACTGAGGCTGATATGAGAAGTGAAAAGCAAGAGAAGAAACAGAAAGAGAGAGCAGCATCAAGCTCAGCACATGTACAGCTGCACGTTTCATTTCCTTCCTCTGCACACAGTGAACGAGACACGTCATTAGAGTTAATACTGTTGAAGTCAGGGTCCTTTCATTCTCTGTCTCTGCAATCTCTTGATGACCTACACTTCACCGTACAACAGGCGCTTACATATGATGCGGATTTTAGACATCTTCAGCCCGTACAAGACTGGGGTAAAGAGAGGCTGGCATGTTAGAAAGTACAGGGATAATAAAATGCGCAGCATGTTGGGAACACTGCTCATATCAAACCTGCTCTGTAATACTTCAAAGCAAGACCCAAAAGAAGCATTTAGCAGGGAAGCGAGGTGAGGTGTGCAGGTACTGAGAGCTTTCTGTCTGGTCTGTTTGGAGCCTGAGAAACACACTCTGAGGATCCTCATGTACGAGATCAAAGTGAGAGAAACAGGAAACATGATTAAGAAAAAAGTAATAAAGATTCCATACACATTATTGACTGTAGTGTCAGAGCAGGCCAGCTTAACAATGGAAAAGTTATCACAGTAAACTTTGTTAATGATGTTCCCACACAGCTGCAGAGAAAGAGTCAGAGACACCATAATCCAAATGGCAATAAATGGATATAACCATGACACTGCAATAAACATGGAAACCCTGTTAGAAGTCATACGTGAGTTATATTGCAGAGGATAACAGATAGCAAGATATCTGTCATAAGACATGACGGTTAAGTTTAAATATTCCACACAAACATATGTATACACAGAATAAATCTGCAGGAAGCAGAGCGGAGCAGAGACAGTGTGGATGTCAGAGAGGACCTGAACCAGAAGGAATGGAAACAACCCTGTACTACCATACAGTTCATTTACAAACAGGCTGCACAGGAAGAGGTACATAGGTTCATGTAAGCTCCTGTTCACACAGATAACAACAATCAGCAACACGTTGGCACCTAAAATACACAGATACACGCACATGACAATCATGAAGAACAAGTATTTAAAAAAACCTGTGTCGAAGTAGACACTTAGAGTGAAATATGAAACGTGAGTAGAGTTCACCATGATCCTCCTGTGGGTAAAGATAAAAAACATTTAGCACAAAGTATAATTAAAGAAACATAATAACAGACAACGGGGGGTGAGCTCTCAGTGAACGAGACACGTCATTAGAGTTAATACTGCTGAAGTCAGGGTCCTTTCATTCTCTGTCTCTGCAATCTCTTGATGACCTACACTTCACCGTACAACAGGCGCTTACATATGATGCGGATTTTAGACATCTTCAGCCCGTACAGGACTGGGGTAAAGAGAGGCTGGCATGTTAGAAAGTACAGGGATAATAAAATGCGCAGCATGTTGGGAACACTGCTCATATCAAACCTGCTCTGTAATATCTGGAAAAAACCTCCAAAGGAGAAGTTAAGCAAGGAAGCAAGGTGAGGTGTGCAGGTACTGAGAGCTTTCTGTCTGGTCTGTTTGGAGCCAGAGAAACACACTCTGAGGATCCTCATGTACGTGTACAGGATTAAAAGCAGAGGAATGATGATGGAGATGACCGTGTAAAAGAGCCCATAAATGTTATTGACCCTGGTGTCAGAGCAGGCCAGCTTAACAATGGAGTAATTCCCACAGTACACTTTGTTAATGATGTTCCCACACAGCGTTAAAGACACACTTAAGGATATCAGAACAACAATTGCAAGAAAAGGGAACAACCATGACACTGCAATAAGAAAAGAAGCTTTGTTAGAAGTCATATATGTGTTATATTGCAGAGGATAACAGATAGCAAGATATCTGTCATAAGACATGATGGCTAAATTACTAAATTCCACACAAACATATGTATACACAGAATAAATCTGCAGGAAGCAGAGCGGAGCAGAAACAGTGTGGATGTCAGAGAGGACCTGAACCAGAAGGAATGGAAACAACCCTGTACTACCATACAGTTCATTTAAAAACAGGCTGCACAGAAAGAGGTACATGGGTTCATGTAAGCTCCTGTTCACACAGATAACCACAATCAGCAACACGTTGGCACCTAAAATACAAAAATACAAAGCAAGAATGATCAGGAAATAAAGGTATTTCAAAACCCCCGTGTCAGAGTATGCAGTCAGTATAAAATAGGAAGCTTCCGTAGAGTTAACCATGATCCTCCTGTTGTTAAAGATTTAGAACGTTGTGTTAAAGATTAGCACAGACACAGCATTATTCAACAATTATACATCAGCAACAGAAACCTGTGTCAAATGTGAAACAAATGTCAGACAACAGTTGTGTTTCACCTGCTACTCCTGAGCTGGAGTCACGGCCAGAGCTCATGACAGGGACCTGTACTATCTGACAATATGTGGAGGGGGGAGACACAGTGTGGGAGGGGTTTTACTGGGCAGATCTCAAAGAACAAACTGTTTTCTAATAATTACTGACTAATGTGAAAACCTCAAAGATGTGTTGGTTAAATGTCATTAGCTTATCTCAGTAAAATGTCCCTGGTAAAAGACTGTCTCAATCGCTTCAGACAGCATCACTGAACGAACGAAAACCCAGATGGTGGCAGCCAAGAACCACGAGGGTGACGCTCCAAAACCAAGGTGGCAATGTGCAAAGACGGAGAAAGTGACTGTCCAACCTTTGGATAGCCAAGGTGTAAAATGGGTTTGCTTCTTCCACATTGACGCTGATAAACACTCCTTTGGGGGGCAAGTTCCCAGACCCATAGATCAGTGAGGGGTCCCTACATTGACTCGTTTTTCTTTTGGGCACCGTTTGAAAGAAAGCAAGGATAAAGCATCTTCCGTTGCAAAAATACAGATTTTCAAAGTTTGAGCTTTTTTAAAGGCCTTTTTGCACAAATCCACCAGAAGGCCCCCTCTTTGAAGAGTTTCCACTGAACTCCCTCTACAGTGTAAATAGCTCAAAGAGCCCTATGGCTAATTTATTGATCAGAATGAAGCATCCTGAAGATACTTTCCCACCTTTCACTCCGGGGGACAGGTGGGGGTCCTGTAATTTTCGGTCTCATAGGGGCATGCACCTTGAAGACACAGCCCCTGTACACGCTGAGGACCTGAGGTCCTGCAGTCAGTATGTCCAATTGAAAAAGCATTTCACTTTAAGAAAATTCAGAAGACCAGTAGGAAGGTGGTCAGGAAAAGGTGCTCAAAGCCAGCTGATGGGCCTGGCTCAGTCACCCCCTTTCTGGAGGTCTTGACTTAACATGAGAGGCCCAGCCCAACCTGTTCGGATTTGGAAATGTTTATGATCTATTTTGTGTGCTTGTGAACGAGAGAAGGAGAAAACAACATCCACCTTTGAACTGCAATTACTTATCTTAAAAAGATTGCAACATTATACTCCTTTAAAAAAATTGCTCAATTCATTTAAACACATTTATTATGTGCACAATAAAACCTCAACAAGTATATTGATCCTGGCTTAACCAGCGCCCTTTACTCTATTGTTCATAAGCTCAGTATTTGACAACTATTAGGATTGTAGTAATGTCTGTATAGACCAATTGTACTATAAATAATTTGAAACAGTTTAATAAAGAATGTTAAACTATATTTAAACTGTAATTGAACTTCAACGTATATCAATTATCTGATTCCAGTGGCCAGTTGGAAACAGACAATCAACAAGGTTTTCATTTTGCAGCAACAGCGCAAAAGTTTCAATTACTGTCTGAGTATATTACATTACATTGCATTTAGCTGACGCTTTTATCCAAAGCAACTTACAATAAGTACATTCGACCAGGAAGACACAACCTTGAAGAAAACAGAACCATAAAGTACATCAGGTTTCATAGAGCCAAGTACTTCAAGTGCTGCTCAACTGGCTATAGATAAGCCAGTCCTCATGCCTGAGTCTGGTTCTGTCTTATCTTCTTTGTTTCGGAATGTGTTCAATACATTAAGTTTTGTTATTCATTATTACCATATAATACATAGATTAAGAATAAATGAAACAAATAAAACAACATTGAGCTGTTTGAGCTTTTCATCTTTACATTATTTATTTATTTTTCTCAAGTCATTTAATTTTGGTGAGATAGCTGAAGTTTAGTTCATTTTACCCTGGCTGTGGACTGATTCATTATGAGTTGTTACAACGCATGCACAAGATGGCGGGTAGACAAACAAACACGAAACAATTATACAAACAAACATGAACACTCTCAACAACCAACGGCTTGACAAAAACTCTTCCAGCCTAGTTTTAATCCGAATTAAGGAGACTTTCAGAGGGGGTTAGAGAAATATCTTGTTTAATTATGAGAGCCTTCTTACTCATAATCTTGTGTTCAGCAATCCATATTATGACATTCTCACACCACGTATTAACCACTTTCTTTGGTTCAAAAATGGTAATAATCGCGTAAATAATGACTATATAATTGTTCCTCTCTCTTTGTCTGCATGCGCTCTCCACAGGGGGCGGAGAGTCGGCAACTCAGCAGAAATGCTGTTGATTTAGGCAATTTATCCTCTGAAATCTCCTAAATTCGGTGATTCGTTTCAATACAAATCTACGACATTGCTTCTAATTCAGAAACTGCACTTTACTGATGCTCTCTTTCAAAGTTTCTCCGAATATTTGCTGTGTGTAATTGTCCGGTGATTTAATTCCGAGAATCACACACAGAGGAAATCGATGAAATTCGATATTCAGAGGTTATTTATTAGCCCCAAATATTCTCATAGTTTTCACATGGGCCGTGCTTGCTCGTAGGCACCTTCCCCAGCAACAATCACGGGGAAATCGGCCAGGACAATGTCCCCCTTGACACCGATTCCCGAGGTTATAATTAGCCTCCGAATGTAAATGAGTAGAGAAACAAAAAGAGAAAATTGCAGCAGCTCAGTTCTTTTTACAGGTACCGTCAACCTCAGATACTGGCAAGCCAATCTCAAAATAGAAATGTACTTACCAGCCTCTGAAGATCTTTTGGTATCCTGTTCCGTGACGCCAATTTGTGAAGGAAAGTTCTGATCAGCAATGTGAATGGAAGAAATAGAAGACTGGAGTCCACTTTACATCAAACATTGGAGTTTATTGAGAGTCTACGGCCGGAGCATTGGCAAGGTTTCCACACGACTTCCTCATGTAAATCCCAAGCCAACACTGAGGATTACACAGAACATAGCACAATTCTACACAGAGAATATAGGAGTGGCCTATATTCTTGCTCTTTCTATCCTAATCGATATCACACATGTCAAGGACAAAGAAAGTCTGTTAAAGTCATCTGCGCGCATGGTCCACACTCCCCCAAAGGAAGGCAGGACCTTTGACCTGTGCCCTGCTCTAAGTTGCAGGCAGGACACATAGGAAAACACTAAAATTCTCCCCTGCACAGATGTCATTAAAATATTCTCTAACACCCACAATGCTTTGCGCACGGACCAATTTCCCCAAATCTGTGGTGGAAAATGTAAGACGGGGCCTCTCATATGACACACACCTGCAGACTTGCTAGCCTGTTCCACTCTTTGTTTTCTGAATGCCAGGAAGTATTCTTGCCTCACTTCTGAAGCAAGATGCTCGGCAGACATGTGCTACCAAGTAAGCGTACTCGCGATTGAGAAACACCCACAATCTTCAGTCTAGCACCCCTAAATACACTGGAAAGAATTTAATGTATCATGTCCTGTAAGTTGTAGCCCCCCAGGAAAAAGCACCTTAAAAGTAAGACTCTGAACATTTCCAATACCTGAGGTTCTGTGGTACGGTATTGGGAACGTCCGTTCAAAATACTATAATGTAGGGCCACGGTACTTGGAATGCTGAGGGTCCTATCTTCACAATGACTAGAGGTAGGGGGTTGAAATGTTGAACGTGCTATCAAGCCAACCCAAAGATTCAGTTGGGTGAAACAGAAAAGACGATTGCACAACCTTTGACTTTTACCTTTTTCTGGCCAATTATCTGCACAAAATATAGTTATTCCGATTTACTTTAAATGTGATACCGTGGGAGATCTCTCCTGAGGGATGACCATTCCAAAGTTGTAGGGCTATAGCCATTAGCATTCTGGGGAAATCACCCTGTGTGTTCCTCATCCCGGGTCCAGCAGTAATGCTGCGTTCACACCGGACGCGATGCGACTTTTTGGGGGCGGCGCGATTACATGTAAAGTTAATGCACAGGACGGACGCAAATTCGCTCCAACGGCGAGCATGAAGCGATTGATGCGAATGCCGCGGGGCTATTGAGGCGATTGGAGAGGGCCGCGACAACCGCTCGAGTTCAATGTTTTCAACTCGAGCGTCAAATTCGCGTGACACGATCTCGTGGGAACCAATCAGCGGTGAGGATCTCTGGTTTATTTATGTCTTTAGGACATTGTTGTGAGTTTGGACGGAGCAGCTACAACGTTAGCTTGGCCTGATCGATCCGATCTCCATTCATGCTTTTTGAACAAAAGCATCAGCTAAACAAAATCAGTGTAGTGCAGTGGACAGGATCTTCTGCAGTTACATGTTTTGTTGGCACAATCGCACCCCACATAATGAAGTAGAATATATGACCGATTTAAAGCAATCCTGAGCTTGGTTGAAACGCATTTCTATTCATTTAGAAGTTTTATCATTAACATGATGTGGCTACCTCCCCTGCTATTCTACCTGGTCGGCTACCTGGTGCTGGGGATCTCCGGGACCGGTGTCGCTCCTGACGCTGAACACCCACAAGACACACCTGCGCTTGATGTGTGGCCTACCCCAGGCACCATGGCTTCCCCGGATTCAGCAAGAGTTGTTGCCATGATGACAACCCCGCTGCTCGCGGAGGACCTTCTCTCATGGACGTCTCATCTACCCGGGGTTCTGCCGCGAGGACTACGGTGTCTATGGGCCCAGGGAAATGGGAGACTTTCCCCCTATGCAGCGCGCACTTGCGACGGCAAGCCGACCAGCCCAGCGAGGAGGACCTGGCTTCTAATTCTCCTACTCCTGATGTCGGGTAACGTGAAACCGAATCCAGGCCCAGAACTGTCTCAGCTGCAAACACCAGAGGAGTTTAGAACGAAAGACGGATTACGTCTTTTTCACCTTAATGTTCGCAGCACGATCAATAAGATGGACTCCATCAGAATATGGGCCGATTCGACTGACTCTGATATTATTGTCCTTTCTGAGACGTGGCTCAAAAAGTCGATTACAAATTATATGATAAATATAAAAGATTACAATGTCTTTAGAACAGACCGTGTGGGAAAAGGGGGCGGGGTTGCGATTTATGTTAAAAACCATTTAGACTGCACCTGCATCGAATCCCTAACAAAACCAAAATGCTTTGAACTCTCTGTAATTAAACTATTGCTCCCAAGTGGTTCAGACAGTAGAGTGGTCGGATGCTACCGCCCGCCCGCTGCCTCAAGCGAAGCCACGAATATACTCTCCAATCTTCTCCATAACTGGACTAAATCCGAGATGGTTTTACTCGGAGACCTAAACTGGGACTGGCAAACGGATTTACAAAACTCTTTCAAGGACACTTGTGACTCTCTCTGTTTGGTGCAACTAGTTAACTCGCCAACTCGGTTAAACCAAAAACATTTAGAGACTCCACTTTGATTGATGTTATTCTTACAAACGCACCTCAGCGTTTCTCCGCAGTAGGCACGTTTTGTAATGATATAAGCGACCACTGCGCACTGGCTTGTGTGAGACCCTGTAAGACCCCTAAAGGAAAGCCACGTTTCATTCACAAGAGGCGATTCAAACATTTCGATGAGCAGGCGTTTCCACATGATGTTTTTAATAGTGATTTACACATTGTTTCACTTATGATGTTGAGTTAGCATGGAATTATTTTAAATCCACCTTCTTGGCTATATGTGACAAGCATGCTCCTTTTAGGACATCTAGGATAAGCGGTAAAGACAACCCCTGGTTTAATGATTCTCTATCCTCTCTCATTCGACAGAGAGACACTGCCTGGGCCAAAGCAAAGACATCGAATATTCCATTAGATTGGAATCTGTATAGGACATTAACAAACTAATGCACTAAGCTGATTACAGACTATCTTAATGCAATACATGACAATCTGAATAACCCTGCAAAGCTTTGGAAACGTGTTAAACCCTCCTCAGGTCCTCTCACTCCAAACAGCCTTCCTGATCTCTTGAGGGCACATCAGAGTGACATCAAAGGAAACATGGATATTGCAGACAGCTTTAATAATCATTTTATTTCTGCTGGCTCAATCTTTGATTCTAGCAACTCAGGGATGATCGCTGCAGAAGGAGAGCCAGGTCCTCCGCCACTTGACCCTGATCAACTGTTCACCTCTGCCCCCATCTTGACCTCTCAGGTTCACAAAGCTTTAATGAGCCTAGATGTAAAGAAGTCTTCAGGCCCAGACGAGACAGAGCCGTTCTTCTTCAAAGTTGCTGCAGGTCTGATTGCAGAACCCATAACCTCTATTCTGAATCTCAGTCTTTATGCTGGTGAATGACCTAGCTCATGGAAGTCGGCCGTGGTTCTCCCCTTGTTAAAGGGCGGAGACCCCTCTGCCCTAAATAATTATCGCCCTATTTCCAGACTGTCTGTAATGGCCAAAGTCTTTGAATCTCTTGTAAACGAACAACTGAAAAAGTTCCTAACTGACCATAATATTCTTAGCGAGTCTCAGTCAGGCTTCAGATCAGGCCAGAGTACTCCTCAGCGGCTACGCTAGTCTCAAATGACATCATTGAAGCACGAGACAAGAAAAAACCCTGTGCAGCATTGTTTGTTGATCTGTCTAAAGCTTTTGATTCTGTGGATCATGCATGGCTGCTGCAGAGGCTTGGCTGCAGAGGTCCTGGCAAAATGGCTTTGAGCTGGTTTAAAAACGATCTATCTGAAAGAACTCAGTGTGTCTCAGTAGAAGATTATACCTCAGCTGCTCTTACTATAAACAAAGGTGTTCCACAAGGTTCTATTTTGGGCCCTGTCTTATTCTCCATCTTTATAAATGAACTAGGAAATGGGATAAACCCAGCACGGTTTCATTTATACGCCGATGATACAGTTGTTTATACAGTGGCTTCCTCTTTAACTCAGGCTATAGAGCTTCTACAGGATGCTTTTAATACACTGCAACACTCCTTGCTAAGGCTAAGACTGGTCCTTAATGCAAAAAAGACCAAGTACATGACCTTCTCTCGCTCTCGAGCTAATACAGCTGTCCCTCCGATTCTGACACTGGAAGGGACATGCCTTGACAAAGTAGCATCCTACAAATATCTGGGCATATGGATTGATGAAAAGATGGCCTTTGATGTTCATATTGGGAACTACTGAGAACACTTAGACCTAAACTGGGCTTTTTCTTTCGTTTAAGGAAATGTTTCCCGTCTGAAGCCAGGAAGAGAATTGTGCAGAGTTCCTTTCTGTCTGTATTAGACTATGGCGATGTGATCTATATGCATGCTTCTTCCTCCCTGCTTTAAAGCTGGACTCTGCGTACCATACTGCTATACGTTTTGTAACGGGTGCAGGCTCTCGCACACACCACGGCACTTTGTATCAGTCCTTAGGACGGTCCTCTCTGTACCAAAGAAGACAATCACACATGTTGATTTGTATCCTTAAGTCATTGCTAGGTAAGCTGCCCTTATATATCTCCAGACTTCTGTCCTTTTATACTTGCTTTTTTAATACCAGACGAGCAGAAAATGGGATGCTTTCAAATGTTCCTTTGATGCAGTCAGAGCTTGGTAAAGCTGCATTCTCCCACTATGCTCTGTTTTTATGGAATACGCTGCAAGTAAAACTTTGTCTAGAGGCACTTCCTGCTGTACATGCTTTTACAGGTATGCTACGATTAGCCCTTCATGAAACATGTAGCTGTGTGACCTGATGCTATTGCTGATGTGATTATGCTTCTTGCCACTGCACAAATGGCCTTCTGTATTTATATTTGAATTGTATGTTTTTTTTTGTTTAATGCCCTTGTTTTATGTTGAAACTTGTTGTGTGCCGTGTTGGTCAGGACTCCCTGGAAGAAGAGATCTTGTATCTCAATGGGACATTCCTGGATAAATAAAGGATAAATAAAAAAAATAAAAAAATTAAAATTCATAAAACACGCTTTTTCAAAGGTTTTTCGCGTGCAAATCATGTGAAATGTATTGGAGCACCTCAAACTGACTCTATAATCATAGATCATGACTTCCAGGCTTCTAATTATTTTGACACAGCTACTTTCTTTGATTTCTTTGTAATGTTAAATGACTGATGTTTCAACATGCACGTCGCTTTAGATGAATTAAAGCTGGAAGAAGATCCTTTATTTACTTGATGTTGTGAATCCTGTAAGGATCAGAACCATTACTTTGCATGACACAAAAGAGAATACAAACCGCTGTGTGTGGTATTTATTCAGTGTAGTACAACGCTGCATTGATTTATACTCATAAGGTCACAGGTGATGTGAAAGCTAGCAGTAGATTCTTATACAGGATGTATATTTGGGACACATTACATGTTAGAGAATACGATGGTGAACATATTGTCACGATCTTGGTTTCTATTCGTCACAATCTTTTTTTCTTGTTGTAACCATCTTCTTTTTTGGTCGTCACCATCTTGGTTTCTAGTCGTCACCATCTTGTTTTTTGGTCGTCACCATCTTGGTTTCTAGTCGTCACCATCTTGTTTTCTGGTCGTCAACATCTTGGTTTCTAGTCTTCTCCATCTTGGTTTCTAGTCTTCACCATCTTGGTTTCTAGTCGTCACCATCTTGGTTTCTAGTTGTCACGATTTAGTTTTTTGGTCGTCACTATATTCGTTTCTGGTCATCAACATCTTGTTTTTTTTATATTCCACAATGTCAAATGCTTTATATTTCAGGAAGCTCATACTTATATAATAATGCCCCTGTTCCACCAAACCGGATCCGTTTCAAGATCCGTTCTTGTGCTTTTCTGGTGCTGAACCGGTTCTTCTCTGTAACACCATTTGTGTTTCCATCGCTCAGAGCCCGAGTGAAGCTCCAGTGAAGCTGCATCATTGCGTCATCGTTTGTGTCATCATGTAAACGTTTACTTGCCTTCTTATTTGTTTGTTTGTAGCCTTTATTGAACCAGGTGAAAGCACCTTGAGATCAAAAGATCTCTTCTTCAGGGTGACCTGCAGGGCATCAGTTACACATGTAACATAAAAACAACAGAACAACAATAAGGATGACAACAACACAATGTACAGTTTACAAACTCTACTCACAGTGACAGGTACCATGAGTATCAGACAGCATGGCACCCAGCGAGTTTCAGAGTGATGCAGGGGAACCAAAGTGCTCAGTTTCAAACAGCTTTGCAGACTGCTCCAAGTGAGTGGAGCTGCTCATCTGAAAGCTTTCTTCCCTCAGACAGTCCGAGCACTTGGCACATTTCATAAAACAACATCATGAGATCTCAGGCAATACGTACTTTCAATTCGTCGAGAGATCAGAGAGCAGATATAAAAAGGTAGTTTACCCAGCATGGCTTTAGAGATGAACGTGTACCAGTGACTGAGCCTCCGTGCAGGTAGTGAAGGCAGACCTGCCTTGGCGTACAGGGTGCAGTGATGAGCAGAGTTGGGTGTAATATTATTACAGTAACGCGTTACTTTGTAACGCGTTACTGTAATAATATTACTTTGTCGGTAACGGAGTAGTGTAACGCGCTACTTTTATAATCCAGTAATCACACTACAGTTACTAACATCGCCCCGACACGCGTTACTTCGTTACTTTCTAAAATCAGTCATAATCAAACCTCAACAAACACCTGCAAAGAACACATGCTAGGTGAAGCTAACGCACATAGCTGTTGTTTATTTATATCACACACACACACACACACACACACACACACACACACACACACACACACACATAGTTCTTCTTCTCTGTTTTCCGGTTGTTGCTTGTTTTGAATGACGAATACACACTACCGCTGCCTGCTGGTAAGGAGAGTTATTGCCACTCACGCATGCGCAGTTCGTACGTGCTCGGCTGAAGTCTGGCTCCAGTGCAACACATGGCCAACACGCAGGAGAACACGCTGACGCAACAGCGTGAGCAGAGATAGACTGCGCAAAATATACAGATAGCAGGAGACAGAGGACAGCCACGGTCAGATAGCAGGAGACAGAGGACAGCCACGGTCAGATAGCAGGAGACAGAGGACAGCCACGGTCAGATAGCAGGAGACAGAGGACAGCCACGGTCTGATAGCAGGAGACAGAGGACAGCCACGGTCAGATAGCAGGAGACAGAGGACAGCCACGGTCAGATAGCAGGAGACAGAGGACAGCCACGGTCTGATAGCAGGAGACAGAGGACAGCCACGGTCAGATAGCAGGAGACAGAGGACAGCCACGGTCAGATAGCAGGAGACAGAGGACAGCCACGGTCAGATAGCAGGAGACAGAGGACAGCCACGGTCAGATAGCAGGAGACAGAGGACAGCCACGGTCAGATAGCAGGAGACAGAGGACAGCCACGGTCAGATAGCAGGAGACAGAGGACAGCCACGGTCAGATAGCAGGAGACAGAGGACAGCCACGGTCAGATAGGAAAACATTCAGGATCTGGATCAGTCTTCAATGGAAACTGAACTAAAGAGAACATTTGAAACTTTAGCAGTCTGCGTGATCTGCCTGCAGGGAGGGGCGGGCCGGCCCTGCGAGTAAAGTAACGAGTAAAGTAACGAGTTACTTTATGTAGAGAGTAACGAAGTAGTGTAATATATTACTTTTTTTTAAAGTAATATGTAATATGTAATATATTACTTTTTTTTAGTAACGACCCCATCTCTGGTGATGAGTCAGCGCTTTACAGTCAGTCACACATCTCAGTGCGCTGTGATACGCAGCATCTAACTGGACCAGGCAATGGGCAGGTGCATTCATATAGACCAGATCCCCAGAGTCCAGCACAGGTCAAAGGTCACAGAGCCTCTTCCTGGCCTCCAGGAGAAGCAGGACGTGTTCCTGTAGAAGAACCCTAGCCTCACCCTCAGCTCCTCAGCAGGTTAGAGACCTGAAGTTTAAAAGAGAGACAATCATCAAGCCAGATACCAAGGTATTTGTAACAGGTAACCACTTTGAGTTTTGTTCCTTGCGTAGTTACAATATCTACAGCAGGCTCTGGGTCTGTTCAGCTTTAGAAAGAGCGTGACCTTGGTTTGATCCACATTAGAAGCAGCGTTAGTTCAGAGAGCTGAGTCTGAGTCGTGTTGGAAGCAGCCTGTGATGTAGCACCAGCTCCTGACTGAGGGACCTCACAGAACATCACGGGATCATCCGCATGATGTGAAGTAGCTTCATCCACATGTTCCCCTGAGCTGTTGATGCAGATGGAGAATAAAAGTGGTCCTAAAACAGAGCCTTGAGGAACACCATTAGAAATGTTTAACCACTCAGAAGACAGTCCATCAAAGTGAACACATGGGACCTTTCAGAGAGGCAGTTCTCAGACCACCCACTGCACGGCTGGACCTGCCGACACTGAGCAGCCTCTGCTTCAAGATGAGATGATCCACGTGTCAAACGCTTTGGACAGGTCAACAAACAGAGCTGCTCAACTCTGCTTATCATCTAGATACTCTCCTCATCGTTCACACGTTCATCGTGGCAGTGATGGTGCTGCGCTGCTTTCTGAAGCCTGACTGATGCTCAGACAGGTTGTCATGGTTACATGAAACACCTTTACCTGTTCACTCACTAGGCGTTCAAGAGCCTGAGCCAGAACTGACCACTTAGAGACGGCCTATAGTTATTCAGTAAGGTGGCCTCCCCTCCTTTCAGCAAAGGCAGGACATACGCTGACTTCCACACTTTAGGAATTGTGTTAGAGCTGAGGGAGAGGTTAGAAAGAGAAGTGAGAGGAGGAGCGATAACATCTGCTCTATCTTTAAAGAAAGGCTCTACGTTGTCCGGGCCGGCCGGTTTCCTAGGATCTAACTTGGTTAAAGCTTCACGAACAACATCAACAGTGAAAGGGGTAAAACTGAAATGGTTTTCCAGACCACGTTGTTCAGAGTCACGGACTGTAGTGTTCACAGAAGCAGAGTCAGTGACAGAATCAAGCAGAGAGCCACAGGACACACAGTGCTCATTAAAGCAGTTGAGTATAGAGCCCTGTCCGACAGAGAGCAGAGGCTGCGGTACCCTGATACTGGATTCTGTTGCTCCTTTTACGCATCTCCAAAAACAGCCATAAACCTCAAGTTCTTTTTAATGTCCTCAACTCGATCATTAATCCTGTGATGTTTCTTCTATTGTGCCATCGACTACCCTCTGTGATAATTTTCTTAAATTCTTTATTGAAAAAGTATCTGCTCTGAGGCTAGCCCACACTAGTGCTACCCCAGATCCTGCTCCCTTTCTGTGTCCGGCTGTCCTCGACCACTTTGAGCCTGTATCCCTCTCTTCTCTCTCGGATGTAGTCAAGCACCTGCGGCCGACAGACTGCCCCTCAGACAGCATTCCCTCTCGCTTCCTTAGAGACGTCTTCGAATCAGTTGGAGCAAGTGTTGTATTGCTTGTAAACACCTCTCTTAGCTCAGGATGTGTCCCAGCTGCCTTCAAACATGCCGTGGTGCAGCCACTACTAAAAAAGAAAAATCTCGATCCCTCCATTCTCGCAAATTTTAGGCCCATCTCCCAGCTACCTTTTTTATCTGGAGCGAATAGTCTACACCCAGCTGCAGTCATTTTTAACCACGCATGGTATCCATGAAAAATTTCAGTCTGGCTTTAAACCCACGCACAGCCCTGAAACAGCCCTTTAAGAGTTTTTAATGATCTGCTCCGAGCCGCCGACTCAGGCAGCCCAGCTGTCCTGGTGCTGTTGGACCTGACAGCTGCCTTCGACACTGTGGACCATAGCATCCTGTTGTCACGGCTCGAACAGTTCGCAGGCATTACAGGCTCTGCTCTTGCATGGTTCAGGTCTTACCTGACGGACCGTAGCTTCTCAGTGCAGCTAGGTGCCTTCTCCTCTACTAAAGCCCCTCTTACCTGTGGGGTCCCCCAAGGCTCGATCCTGGGCCCCATCCTTTTTCTATTGTACATACTTCCCCTTGGTTCAATTCTCACTAAACACAACATTCCCTTCCACTGCTACGCCGACGATGTACAGATCTGTCTGCCTCTCAAAGCAAACACTCATTACAGCAGTTGATGGACTGCTTGACAGAGATCAAATCCTGGCTGAGCCAAAATGTCCTCAACCTCAACGAGAGCAAGACTGAGGTCATCTTTTTTGGACCCCAACCTCCAGCCTCTCCGGTTGATATTCTGGGCTTCCTCAATAAAAACATCCTCCCCTCTGTCACGAACCTTGGAGTGACCTTTAATAAGAACAAGACCTGCTTTTTTTAAATAAGACCAAGTCGTATTTATCTTTTAAAGACCTAGAAAGGGTTGTTAACGCCTTTGTGACCTCAAGACTGGACTATTGCAATGCTCTGTATGTGGGTATGGACCAGGCCTCAACTAAACGCCTGCAGCTAGTTCAGAACGCAGCTGCACGTCTTCTGACTGGCCACAAAAAGGCATGTGGTGCAGTGGGTTGAGCGTTGGTGTTGGGGTCAGGGGGTCACAGGTTCAAACCCCACTGCAGTCAGCATGTCGTTGTGTCCCTGAGACTCTTCACCCCAAATTGCTCCTGCGGGGATTGCCCACAGTACTGAGTATGTAAGTCACTTTGGATAAAAGTGTCGAACAAGTGACATGTGATGTAATGTAAAAAGCATGACCACATCACCCCCATTCTGGCCTCACTGCCAGTTCGGTTCAGAATTGATTTTAAACTCCTTTTATTTGTTTTCAAAGCCCTGAATGGGCTGCCTCCTCCTGTGTAGCCGAACTCCTCCAGCGCTACACCCCAGAGCCTTAAGGTCTGCTCCTGACTATTCCTTGTGTTTTAGTTTTTTATATTTCTGTTGTCTATTATTGTCTTTTATTGTGATTGTAGTAATGTGTTTTTATTACATGTACAGCACTTTGGCTCCACCAAAAATCACTTTTAAATGTGCTATATATGTGCTTTTGTCTCCACGCGTATTCCTTTACTCGTGGACCAATCACAGCGCACAGATTCTATGCATTACATTAATGCACACACAATATACAATATATCAGTTTTCTTGTCTTTATTATTACTGCCGATTTGTATTCATATTTTATTCCTTTTTTCATTCCATTCCATTGAAATGTAAATACTGTTATATTTTACTATATTTCTTCTAGTTCCCTACCTGTGTTTTAATTCATGTTTTATTTAATTTTTTATATTTATTTTTTTATTGAGTCGCGCACAATGAGTTACATTATACGTCTATATTTTTCCATTTACCCCCCCCCCCCTCTCCCGGTCCTACATAGTAAAGTAGATAAATACATACATAGGTACAAATAAAGTAATGTAAAAAAATATTTTAAAAAAATTAAGAGATAAGGAAATAAAGAATAATAACAATAATACATATACCTATATACTCACATATGTATACCCACATCAATCAATCAATCAATCAATGTTTATTTATATAGCCCAATATCACAAATGTTACATTTGTCTCAGTGGTCTTCACAGTATACACATACACACATATATATGTACATACAGATACACACCCATACCCACACATATACATACATACAGATACACACACATACATACACATGCGTACTTACGTACGTCACCCCTTCCTTCTTAACTTAGTGTCTTTATTTCGGCTATGTTGGCTATCGCAGAGCCCCAGACAGATTCATTCATGTTTTATTGCATGTTTTAGTGCATACATTTGTATGTATGCTCTCTATGACATCAAGTCAAATTCCTCGTATGTGTAAACCTACCTGGTGGTAAACCTGATTCTGGTTCAGAGGCATCCGGCATCAGACGCCATGTTTGTTTACTGCTTCTCACTGGGTAGAGTAGAGTAGTAATCACTTCAGAACGCTGTTCATTTTGGGAGTTATATTCAAACGTAGACTCAAATTCAGAACAAAGTATCATGTGCTTTAGGGCGGGCGAGCTGCGATTGCTAGGCTCCAAAAAACCAAGAGCAGTTTCTCTGCTTGTTTTTTGCATTTTCACTGCCCCTTGATTCGTGGTCGAAATCCGCCCTGGAGTTACGGGAGGACATCTGGGTCAAACTTGTTGATATGAGTAAACTTTGTAATGTTTTATTGAAGCGTTGAGTTTCCAGATCACAGCCCTCGTGTTTATATATTCAGTTGTAGGTTTAAACGAAATGTAATCATGTATATGTGAATGAACTACGTATAAACGCCGTAATGTTTAATGTTAGCTTTCTCTCTCTATTGGAATATATTCACCTTCATGTTTTATTCGTTATTTACCTCGGAAAGTTTCAGCTTATCCGAAAGTTTATTGTTCTTCATTTAGTTGCAGGTGAGGACAGTATCACCTTTGAGTTGAGTCTAATTAGTGTGTGTGTGTGTGTGTGTGTGTGTGTGTGTGTGTGTGTGTGTGTGTGTGTGTGTGTGTGTGTGTGTGTGTGTGTGTGTGTGTGTGTGTGTGTGTCCGAGGGGAGGTCATTACCGGACTCTGATTGGTCCCTCTGGTCCTCGGCTCGGGGGGGTTATTGGAAACTGTTCAACATGACAAACAAACATGTTGACGGTCTGACTGACCTCTGACCTCTGACCTCAGGGACTTCATTAACGAGCCTCGGTAACTTTGACCAGATGTTTAATTTCTAATTTACTTTACCAAGAAAGAAGTTTAAAGCAGCGGTCGGAGGAAGGGTTCCCGATGTCCCGTAGTTCTACTAACTTATACTAAAGTGTGGCTGTGTTACGGTGAAGAGGCCCTTCTTCTTCTGTGGTGTTGCTCTCCTGTAGTTCTACAGGTGCGTGTAAATGGTCTGCAAAGGCTAACATCCTTGAGTTTCAGTAATAGCACCACATGCATATGAAGAATAAAGATAACGTTTTTGACTTTTTAAAAGTAAAATATAATTTGTACTTATCTGTTTTACTTAACTTATCATTTGTAAATGTCTTTGGTGAAAGTAAAGCAGCAGTAAACCCTGGCAGACCCCACGCTCACACAACTTGAGACTAAGGCAGCACTGTTCTGCAACTTGTAAATGAGTAGAATCTACATTTGAATAACTGAGGTCGCACCAGAGTCTGTTGCATCGTCTCTGAGAGGGTTTGCAGTTCTCCCTCCTTCTTCTCCCCTTCGTGTTTCTTCTTGTCTGTGTGTCTGTCTTCCCGGCTGCTACATTTAGCTAGCAGCAAAGCTAACTCTGTGTTCTGCTAACCTTTGTTCTCTCTGTTAGTATCCGCCTGCCACGCTCAGCCACGCGCAGCCACGCGCAGCCACCTTCCCCTCATCTGTGTCCCCGTGCTTCCACACACCTCCTCTGGCGACACGCCCGGCCCCGGGCTCAGCGCATATCTAATCCCTCTTTTGTCTCCGTAGAAGGTTTTTGGTTAATAAACCTTTTTACCTCAAACGCTGCTTCCTCTTCCTGGCGTTCAGCTTCGTGAGTTCGCTCCTATCAGCTCCCGCAGAGCGTAACAGCTTCATTCTTCAGAAGGTTCGCTTTTCGTTCACACGGCGAAACTCAAACGGACTACAAACTTTAAACACACGTCATGTGCACGGAAATGCTGTCCAACCATTGGTCAGACATTAAGGCGGTAAAAACGCACATCCTGGCAATTTCTACTTTACACGACGCTGTTCAGCGCTTCACTCCGCTTCACTCCGCTTCACTCTCTAACTGAACAAGTTAAGGATAGGAAGACATCCGCGTTCTCGTGACTCGTAAATACTAGCTTCTTGTGTTTTGGTGCGGACTGCGTTCACACCAGCGAGGAACCGCTCCAGAGTTCACTTGCAAGCGGTCCGAGACCACCTATTTTAGCGGACCAGAGTCCGGTGGTTTAGTTCACTTCATTACACGTCAGGGTCTCGGAGTGCGTTCACACAAAGCCAAACGAGGGGCAGCGAGCGGCGAAACGCAGCAGGGTCAACCGGACTATGAGAGGCTGGTGTGAACGCACCCTTAATCTAATAGTGTTTTATTTATTCACGTGTCGTCTCTATCTTCACATCGGCTGTAGCCATGTCCATGTCCCTCTGTGGGACGAAGGTATTCTGAGAATGTTCCAATAATAAATATAAATACACAGTTCACAGATTTATTATATTTCATTGGATGAAACACAAACTGAGTGATACTTCAACATAAATATATTTGACCTCCGAAATATAAAAACATCACTTCAGCCCAAACTCAGAAAAGCCCACGAAGAGCGCGTTCCCCTTGTAAGTTGTCTGGACGTTCGTCGACGACAAACCTGTTGAACAGAAAAACTAAAACAACGAGCGCTGGTTTTTAAATTCATTTTTTAAATCGGCACTTAATGATTTTTTGTCAGATTCATATTTGTTTTAATATGAGCTGAAAAGGTAACTCCATGCACTCAACTGAAGGAGGTCAACTACATGTCCCAGGGTGCACTGGGGCTGGAAGTATCCAATCAGAGAGTCGGGTGCTGCTGATCGTTGGAACGTATCTAGAAATCTAAATGCATTCGTGTTGTGCAGCGAGAGGCGGGACAGCACCGGCTTGGACCGTGAATTACAGATAAGACGTTTGTTTTAAACCTAAGAGTGAAAATATACGAGGAGAAAGATTCCACACACGGAAATCACCCGGAGTTTGCTATGTGCTCTTACGGGGCTATAAAACTCAGAGTCTACGTTAGCTACCAAATTACAAAATGACATGTTTACATGTTTACATCCTTGAGATTATAAATGCCGAAACGCAAAACCATGCAAATTACAACAGACACAAAACAAACTGTGACGTGGGTAATGAAACAATATTCCAACAATTTTTTGCAATATATATATTTTTTAATTAACGGGGTTTTTGTACGATTGTAAAGTCATATATCTACGAGAACACTACCCGAGAAATGCTGAGGGGCTGGCGAGGTTAATACAATCCAGGGGTGCCTGACAGAAATTGTAAATATTTAAGAAAAACATGTGAAATTTACGGGGAAAAAAACTTTGATATTTACCGAGATTATAACAAATCTGAGCATCTACGAGAAAGTGAGAAAATGGTGCTGACATCATTCATGAGAAAAGGACACTTGTTGTTGAAATAAGGGAAATCTCTCGTTAACGAAGAGCACATTTAGAATGATGCATTATTTTCTGCTCTCGGTCGTTCTGTCGTTAATGACCTTCCGCACGGCTTCTTTGAAATGAAATATGTTTCCACGGTTTAGACGTGACGCTCTTCCCGTGAACATCCTCCTCTTGGGTTTCCACCTCAGACCCAGTGATCGTTGATTCAGTCCAAACTGAACTTCGTCGAGAGAAGCAGCTCTGATTCGTCCACGAACACGGAAGCATGTGACATCATCAGCAGAAGGCAAGGGGGCGTGGCTAGACGCAGCGGCGAATCAGGTTGTTCTTTTCGGGCTCCAGGAAGTCGTCCAGCAGCGCCGCGGTGATCCGGTCCAGCTCTTTCTGCAGAGCCGCCGCCTCGCTGCAACACAGGAAGTGATGTCACAGGAAGTGATGTCACACTCCGTTAGCCTATGCTTAGCTCACCTGATTTTACATGTTTATATTTCCCTTCTATTGCATCACCTGCACATCAGACAGTAGCAGCAGCAGCAGTAGTAGTAGTAGTAGTAGTTGTAGTAGTAGTAGTAGTAGTTGTAGTAGTAGTAGTAGTAGTAGTAGTAGTAGTAGTAGTAGTAGTTGTAGTAGTAGTAGTAGTAGTAGCAGTAGTATCAGTAGTAGTAGTAGTAGTAGTAGTAGCAGCAGTAGCAGCAGCAGTAGTAGTTGTAGTAGTAGTAGTAGTAGTTGTAGTAGTTGTAGTAGTAGTAGTAGTAGCAGTAGTAGTAGTAGTAGTAGCAGTAGTATCAGTAGTAGTAGTAGTAGTAGTTGTAGTTGTAGTAGCAGCAGCAGCAGTAGTAGTAGTAGTAGTAGTTGTAGTAGTTGTAGTAGTAGTAGTAGTAGTAGTAGTAGTTGTAGTAGTAGTAGTAGTAGTTGTAGTAGTTGTAGTAGTAGTAGTAGTAGTTGTAGTAGTTGTAGTAGTAGTAGTAGTTGTAGTAGTAGTAGTAGTAGTAGTAGTAGTAGTAGTAGTAGTAGCAGTAGTATCAGTAGTAGTAGTAGTAGTAGTAGTAGCAGCAGTAGCAGCAGCAGTAGTAGTTGTAGTAGTAGTAGTAGTAGTTGTAGTAGTTGTAGTAG